>NW_019384417.1:488938-528810 GCF_000671375.1 Centruroides sculpturatus | reverse complement strand
CCCCCCCAGCGTGCGAACGAGCACGGGGTCTATTCGTATGGTTCAATCAGTTCGGTACTTAGGTATGAAATTAGGTACCCGATTAAGTATTAATGACCATATAGAGGAAATAGGTACTAGAGCTGTGACTCAGTTCATGAGATTACAGAGTCTTTTGGGCTCGGGGTGGGGGCTGCGGCTTCCTGCCCTGAGATCCCTTTATAGACATCTGTTTGTCTCTATTGTGATCTATGCAGCTGGTGTGTGGGGCGACGCGTTGAGGCCCCCTCATGTGAAGAAGCTATTGAAGGCTCAGAGAGCAGTTCTACTATTAATGACTAGGGCTTACCGGACCATATCCACTGATGCTTTGCACATTATTGCAAATGAAATGCCTATTGATTTAGAAATACGTTTGGCATATTATCGTTATTTGATTAGGGTACGGGCTCCTTTTACTATGGGTAGTATTTGTTATCCTAGGGATTTTATCAATTTATGTGATTCCGGGGTGCGCAGACTTGTTAGGAAGCATTTATTTAGAGAATGGGATATTCGTTGGAAAGAATCGAACAAAGGAAGGCAAACTGCTGTATTTTTTCCCTCCGTTTGGGAGAGGCTCGGTGCACGGTGGGTATTACCGGATTTTTATATAAGTCAATTTCTTTCTGGACACGGAGATTTTTATGATAAGCTATTTTCTTTTAAATTAGTTAAGTCAGACTGTTGTGAGTGTGGTGATAAGGACTCGTTAGTCCATTTTGTTTTTATGTGTCCACTTTTATCAGCCATACGTTCGAGATGTATTTATCTACAAGGTAATATTGTTAGTGAAGGTCTATTACATAAGTTTGTATCAAGCAAGGTTATATATAATGTTATTTGTCCTTTTTTAAGATTAATGTTTATTGAAAGAATTAATTTACGGAAGTTTATATAAAGGATGGGTTTTATGTGTTTTAACTGGTATGTCCTGTTTTAGTTAACTTATTGAGGTATGGGTTTTACGGGGTTTTATAGCATTTTATTATATGGTTCTTTCTTTATAACCATCGAGAAGTCTTCGGACAGGTGCGATGGATGAGTATTGGGACTATCTGGGACGCTTGTATAGTATTCTCGATAACAGATGGCAGCACAATCTACTAATCCATTATTTATTATTATTATTATTTTTAAGTTAAATTTTTTTACTAATGAATTTAATAAAAAAATAAGTTTGAATGATAAAACTTTATAATTTAAAAAAATATATTAATTTTATTTTTATTTTAGTAAAGAAATTCTGCATAGAAATCAAATACAGTAAAATCCTCAAACTAATACATTTGATTTTAAAAAATATGTAGGGGGGAAAAAACACATGCCTTTAAATGATAATTATATGATATAATTATTGCACAAGATTTGGCATGTGTAGAGTTGAGGCTATAGAAAAACCATTTAACTACTGGGATATTGAATATTTGAAGTAACTATGCACTTAATCTGATATCCTTTCCCAAACAACATTCCAGTAGCTTATTTTATGTTTTATTTATTTATTTATTCCACATTTGGTTAATTAAGAGCTAATAAAATGATAAACATCACAATTTCTGGTAAATAACCTTTAAAAAAAATGTTTTTAATGGCTTTATTTGAGGAATGTCCTCCAAACAACTATTATTTTTCTATCTGAGAAGATGTAGAAAGTATTTTCTGTAATAAAATGTTGAATTTTGTGTTAAATATTTGACTAAATATGAGGCTATACATGACGCTGTATGAGGCTAAATATGAGGCTAGACATGACGCTGTATGAGGCTAAATATGAGGCTATAGCCTACATAAAAATAAACATTGATTTATATAAGAGGGGCCCTAAGTTTTCTCTGGCTCCGGAAAAAATTCCCAACTCCCAGCCCTACCTAAAGGTGGAAAGAGGCCCCTTTTTCAGGCATAAATGTCAGTTCCATTCCTCTCTGAAAGACCAGGCCCCTTACAAATGTGGGGCCTCAACCCTCATAGAAAGCATAGTAATATAATCAAAACAAACAAATTAAAATTAAGTTTTGGGGCCCTCTGTATTTAGAATTCGAATTGAAAGGCCTCTTTTCATCTACATCTGTGTATATCAACGGAATAAGTTTCGCTATTGGCAAAGAACAGGAGAGAGAGATGAAATAGGGCCAACTTCTCTCAGAACGTCACGAAAATATATTAATAAACAAATAAAAAAACAGGTTTTTTTTATTATTTATTAAAATAGATTATAATTTATATTATTTTACGTCATATTTTCTGTGTAAAATAATATATTTTGAATTTTTTTGTGCTCTAAATTAACCCTGCTGACCTCATATCTGGGGCCTGCCTTACATTGTTTACATCATTATTAAAGGAATAATTATCTTGTTTTTATTTATGTAATTGTTATATCTATACAGTAATTGTTTGTTTAATTTGTTACGAGTTTAAACTGTTTATGAATTACTTAGTTCTTTATTATTATTATTATTTTTTTTCAACTTGAATGGCTAATTACCAATTCAAGTGAAGATTATAACTGTTAAATTGTAATTACTAAAATTAAAAATTATAGAAACGAACTGACTAACAAATATAATTACTTTACAGGTTTTGAATTGCTTAAAATATGAAACAATTACATAAAATATTCCACGTTTGACAGGTTTCACCCCCCCTTTTTTAAAGGATGATATTACAGGAAGATTAATTTCGTTTATAATGGAATTTAATAGATTTTCGAAGGCCATTTAAGACAGGTTTTATCACCTACATAGGCTAGACTTCGGTANATGGGTTATATATATAGATTTTATTTAAAGAAACTTTTTATATAATTAATTATTATAAAATGGCAAAAAGTTTACTTTACTTTTATAAAAAAAATTGTGAATACTAAATATGGAGAAAAATCTTCATTTAATCACCCTACTCAAGATATGACATTGACTACCTTATCTTCCCATCCCCTTAACCTTTAATAGGCATCAATCCCTATATACACACCTCCCTGCAAAATTTAAGAAATTTTTGATAAAAACACAAGTTATTAAGCTTCAAAGTAGGTGAACAAAATCATGCCAACCCCACACACATACAGAAAACACCCCAATAATGTTTTGCATTTCTTGACATTTCAAGGTCCCAAGTCAAAAATTGCAAAAATCTTGGGAGGGTCATTTTTTAACTGATTACTCTACTCTGCTATATATAACAGCCGAGAAAGAGAGAATCAGTTACTGCTACTGGTTGTGTGTGACATCTGCTCTGCAATTAGCATTGTTTTTTTGGAGGTCACTATTTTTGCTATGTGGTGTTATATACAGGGTGTTTCACAGCCTCTCCAAAAAGATTTTTTGAATAACTTTTTTGAAAATTCAAATTTTTAATGAAATTTTCAGCAAAGATAGATGATGAAAAAGGAAATTAATGCAAGATATGTTTGAAATGTCTGCCCTCTGTCAAGATGCAGTAGCACAGTCTCTCTTGGAAATTAGCAATCACATTACTACAGGTCTGATATGATATCCCCTTCATGATGCTCTCCATGCTTTCATCTGACTGAGGGTTGTAGGGTTATTCTTGAACACCTGATCCTTTGCGTATCCCCAAAGAAAGAAGTGTAGTGGACTCAAATCAGGGCTGTAAGGTGGTCAGGCGAGGCCACATTTGAACGTCTCTAGATAGCTTCGAGCAATAACATGCTCACCATATTGGAAATTAAGGAGCTCCAGGTTCTCATAACTCATATGGGGTGAGGCTCCATCCTGCTGGAACCAGCAATCATCAATCCAATTTGCCAAAAATTACGGAAAAATCAAATGTTTTGAAGCAATGTGGTTCAAAAGTTATTCAAAAAAACTTTGTGGATTGGGTGTGAAACACCCTGTATTGTTCAATCCATCTCATCAAGAGGTACACAATGACCTATAATTTATTGGGTTACATTGCTTCTACAGAAATGTAACCCAATAAATTATAGGTCAACTTCTATGGAAACCTCTCCACTTTCCGGGTCTCCATTGTCTTGTATTTCCATTTTTCTGGTTTCCGCCAATGGATACACGTTCAGGGTTTCAGAGTGAGTCTTCGTTCCACTTTTGTATTTGTAGGTCTCTCAGATCATTAGTTATTTAAGGTTTATTTTTGGTTTCGGGACAATGGCCTTTGTTCCAGCCACATGGTCTCTCGGGTAGCTATTTGGTGTTTACTAGTTCTTAGCTGCAACCTTTTGTCTGGCCACATTTTTTGGCTTTTCTAGATTTCTTGTATCTTCTGCAAGCCTTTTGGGGTCTCTGCCATTTTGTTTTCCATTATTTTCATGAGCCATACTTTTAGTCACATTTGTCTGTTCTCTTACGGGCTTTTTGGTCTTTAGCCATTTGGTGCAGCTTAGTGCAAGTGCTGTCCCACCACTTGGCACACTGCTTTTTCACCACTGCCTTTCTGTTTTGACTTTTATTTGGGTGAGGTCTTTTTCTTTTCATCGGTTCTTTAGTTTAAGCTTACTTGCCGTTAATACTATTTTCTGGGCTGTTGGAGGCCAGCTGTTCAGCGTAGCACCATAGTATTTTTTGGTGTGGTTTGTCTCCCTTGCTAGTTTCCTACTTTTAAGCATTTTCTCACCTGCACTACTGCTGGGTATTTTCTATATTGTTGGCCAAATTTCTATTCAGTTCTTATTGCTTTGTTCACAATTAGTTTACATGTGCTATTATGTTAATTCAAGGTTCAAGTAAAATATCCATTTTCTATCTGGTAGTTTGTTATCTTTTGCTGGCTTATTCCCGTATTTTAGGGTAACTGGTATTTAATTTATGGGTTTTGTTACTTTATTTTGCCTCCTTGTGTCTCCAGCTGGCGGCTCTGGTCCAGTCTATTGGTTGGCTTCAGTTTTGTTAAGACTTTCCTTCTGCATCATGGCTACATTAGACCTTGATGCACAGTCAACCTCCTCAATAGTCGATATCAGTCAATTGGACCCAATAGTCATGTTGGACCATTTAGAAGAAGGCTTGGGCAGTGTATGTGCATACAGCCTACCTCCTCCACCCCCACAGTCCAAAAGCATTGAAGACAGTCTACTGAGGGAGACAAGGAACCTTTTTGGATGCATAATGGAGATTTGTCCAAATCATTGCAAAAGTGCCATGAACAAAGATGCAAGATCAGGACAGTGTATCCAAAATGTTCAGTTGCTTCAGTCAAGCCTATGGTATTATTAGGGAATTAAGGAGTACTAACAATACACAGGGCAAAGTGGAGATATCCAGAAAAACGAGTCTCTTCTCAGAAGTTGTGAAAGCCCAGGCTTGTTATTTTATTAGTTATTCTAAACAACATTAGTTATCTCTAAAACTATCAATTCAAAAACAAACAGCAAAGGGGCTGGAGGAAGCCATGCCCTATTACTGTATCCAAAGGAAACAACCGAAAAATTTTTTGACTCAATTGAACTACAAAGATTAAAATTAACATTTAGAAAATTAGACACATCAAATCAAATGGGGTCTGCATCAGAGTAGAGAATGGTAATGACAGTAGGGCATTAACTCCTTAAGCCTCGGGCAATTTTTGATATTAATGTAATTAAACATAAAAAATACTTAAAACTGAAAAAAAAACGAAAGAAATGCGTTAATTTTGAAGAAAAAGCTTCAAATTTTATTTTCCTTTGTCTAGCCTTTCTGTGAAATTTGACACTGATGAGTCATTGTTTACACAACTGGATGATCTTGAACACAGCTGGAGTCGGATTTCCCGGGACATTCTCATAGAAGTCTCNTTTATAACCATCGAGAAGTCTTCGGACAGGTGCGATGGATGAGTATTGGGACTTTCTGGGACGCTTGTATACTAATTTTGAGAAAGTTTTATTAGAATTAAATGCAAAACAACAATTAGAGAATAATGTGGTGACAATTATAGAAATGAAATATAAGGGTTCAGGTAACTTATAACACAGTAGAATGGTAAGAAATTGTTATTTTGTTACAAAATCTTAAAAATCAAACATGGATAATATATATCCAGGTTGAGACTTGACTCTTCTGAACTATATTGGAACAAGTTAGACAGCAATGCAAACTATAACTTGTTCCAATATTGAAAAAAAATATTTTCAAAATTTGGATAAAATTAGGTGAAATATATAGGTTTGTGGCGCCCGTCAGCTACGGGCCGATTCTGACAATAGAGGGCGCAAGAAAAGAAAAACGCGAACTTTGAACTGGTCACGCACTTTCCAACCAACAACGACTAGGAACGGATGTGAGAACAAGTGGTCAGCAAAAAACAACTTTGACCTTCGATCGATGTCGGGCTGTAAATATATTGTGTTGTACATAACTGTATATATTCATAAATAAAGAAGGAGATATTAAATTCCAACTGGACTTATTCTCTTCAACATCGAGCGAAATACGAACTCCAAAACTGGTGAGCCGAACAAAGAAGACATGTGCTTCACAAGGATAATCCATCTCCATTGTACAACCACAAGATCAGAAAAATGAAACTTAACTATTTCCTGTAATTTAAGAAGGTCAGTAACAATTTTATATCTCTATTTTCGAAAATTTCGTCAACTCATATAATGGAGTCAGCCGGCGTTCCGCAAATCTCTCGAGTGGCAGTCAAGCCACCTCCATTTTGGAAGAACAAACCCACTCTTTGGTTTGCCCAACTCAAAGCCCAGTTCGCCATCGCTAACGTTTCCGCCGACATAACCAAATTTTACTACGTTATTTCAACAATAGAATCGGACATCCTAGAATCTGTACACGACCTGGTAACTAAGCCACCTGAAAACAACAAGTATGACACTATAAAAAAAAGGCTGATCGACATATACTCGGAAAGCCAAACGTCTAAATTGTGAACACTATTACAAGGACTTGAAATGGGCGACCAGCGCCCGTCACACTTACTAACTAAGATGCGTGACCTCGCCAATGGTCATTTCAGTGAAGACTTATTAAAATCACTGTGGCTTCGACGACTACCAGGAAATATCCAAGCTATTCTGGCAGCCTCGAATGAAACTCTGCCACAACTCGCCACAATGGCTGACAAAATACACGAACTGACCGTCATAAACCACACGCCAATCAGCCAACAGGAACAATTCTCTATTAGCAATCCAATCGAGAAACAAATACAGGAATTAACATTGCAAGTGAATGAACTCGCTACCCTGGTACGAGCACCAAGATACCAACATCTCCCAAGATACGACTTCCGAAATCGCCAGGACTCGCACGGACGAAGCCCATTCTGTGAGTGACGCCGTTACAAAGAACCAGAAGGTGGCTTATGCTTTTACCACACTAACTTTGGTGCAAATGCAAAAAAATGCACCCCACCTTGTTCATTCCAAAAATCGGGAAACTAGACAGGCAGCTCCCTGTGGCCATAGAGAGCAAATGCCAAGTCAATAGAATCTTTATAGCCAACCCTTCATCCAAACTTCACTTTCTAGTCGACACAGGAGCAGACGTATCAGTCATACCAAAAAAATTCTCAGCTCAATCTGTCCATCCAGGAAAACTCACCCTTTATGCAGCAAACGGCACTCAAATTTCAACATACGGAACCAGACTACTCACGATAAATTTAAATCTTCGTCGAACCTTTAGCTGGCCCTTTATCATCGCTGATGTTGCTCAACCCATCCTGGGCGTCGATTTTTTGAAACATTTCAACCTATTCGTCGATGTAAAACATAATTGCTTGATTGATGCCACAACTAAGCTTACATCCAAAGGGATGACAACGAAGAAGCTACCAGCCTCCACCAGCATCACAGTCGTGTCTGGTGACTCACCATACCACAAACTCTTGGCCCAGTTCCCTAATATCACTAATCCATCACGATTGGACAAACCAAAACAAAAGGCTCAGGTTTACCACCACATAGAAACGCAGGGTCCACCTGTGTTTAGCAAATCACGTCGTCTACCTCCAGACACTCTTCTTGCCGCTCGCAAAGAGTTTGAGTTCATGATGGCACAGGGAATCATTCAGCCATCAAAGAGTGCATGGGCCAGTCCAAAACCAAATGGAGACTGGCGGCCATGCGGGGACTATCGCCGCTTAAACACAATTACTCACCCTGATAGATAGATACCCTGTGCCACACATACAAGACTGTATGCAATTATTACATGGGAAGACAATATTTTCCACCCTAGATCTAGCAAGAGCCTACAATCAAATACCAGTCAATCCAGTGGACGTACCTAAGACTGCCATAACTACGCCATTCGGATTATATGAGTATCTATTCATGCCGTTTGGACTGCAAAATGCTGGACAGATCTTTCAACGATTTATCCACCAAGTGCTACGTGGACTTAACTTCTGTGTCCCATATTTTGATGACATCCTGGTTGCATCTGTAGACAAGGACGAACNGATAGGCTAGACTTCTGTTGATTTGAAAGACCATTTAAGACAGGTATTATCTCCTACATAGGCTGGACTTCTGTTGATTTGAAAGGCCATTTAAGACAGGTTTTATCTCTTAGATAGGCTAGACTTTTATGTATAATTTAGGATCCGATTAAAAAAGTGCAGACTAATAAATTAACTAGAAATTTAACCCTTTGTCTACTTAAGTAATGCAATATATCTACTCCCTTTTTTTCTTATTTTCTTATCGTATTTTTGTTTATGTTTTTTTACACACGAAAAACAAACATTAATTATCACTATTATTTTAGCGATAAATATATTATTTATAAATTATATTTATAGAAGGGACGATAACTTTGCTTAGAAAAACACGAGAGGAATAGCAATCGAACAAATTTGTTTTAAACTGAATAAACACAGAGATAGCAAGTACGTCTGTCTGATATCTTCAACCATTAAAAAAAATATATATAAGGAATTTATAGTATAACAGTTTCTCAGAAGTACAAACTAATAAGAAGAGTTATCAATATAGAATATAATCATACCATTGAATATAAAAATTTAAATATAACCCCAAGATTTATGTTGTTTAAACTTCACCTATGCCAAAATTGACCTTTAGTTTAAGGTTCAAGGTTTCGTTTTATATAGCTGCGTATCTAGACTTACTTAATATACCCTCCCCCCATCTTCTATATATCCTTACCTCTAAGGTCGAATATTCTATATATTTATAACCTTTATAACATAGATTCATCTGGAATATTTTTACCTATAACTCTAATAATTCTTTTTAAAGTTCAAACCAGTTTTATATCAAGCCAACAACCTATTGCCCTTCACGCTTGTCACTAATTGTATCCACTAAACACAATTCAAACTCGTTATAAAATTTGGCACTGTAAAGTCTCATGCAAACTAGATTAACTACTTTACACACTTGTTCAAGGACGGTTCGTAAGTACTTTTAGTGGTTAAAGTTACTGATTTGTATCGATAAATATATAATTTTTTATCTTATTGATTTCTATTCAATCGGAATGTGAACATTACTGAATTACAAAATTATCCTTGGATCTCTTCCATCAGATACACCGTTACCTTACTGGCAGATTGCAGATTTTATAATACAAGCTTTCATGAAGATATGGCAATGTTGATGCTGGACTTTCATGGCATACTTTATTTATTTTCATGCTCTATAATTGCTACTATTAGCTTTAAGTCTTCGGATTGGTACGAGTGACGTTAAGGGGAATGGGGCCATATCTCTCGAATCAATGGTGCGATTTTCTTGAAAATTTCTAGAAACATTTCCTCATAATATGCAAACCTTCCTACAAAATTTCATAAATTTTTGACGAAAGGCACGGGAGTTATTAAGTTTCAAAGTAGGTGAGAAAATCGTGCCACTATACTCGTATATATTTCCTTCAGGGGTCGTTGTTCACAGGTTTGACTGTATACAATTGTTAGGTTAAAATCCATGCGTGTATAAAGATATATGACATTAAGATCCTATAAATTTCATAAGAATATTAATAGGATCCTGAAAGTAAAAGATTTTTACAGGATCTTTTAACAATTATATGTGAAATTTATAAGATTTAACGTGAATAAAATGAAAATTTATGAGTTTTACATGAGGATATGGGATGACATACATCTTTTGAGGCTATATTATAAATACATCCTTATAAGGGTATGACGTTTTATATTTTTCTACCTATTATTTTTATCCTTGTCTTATATTCTAACACTAAAAAACCATTAAAATTCCATCGAAAATATACAAAAATTAATTTTTAATAAGTTACTTCCTTATTAATAATAACAATAATAACTTATTTCCTCGATTTTTCAAGATAAATAATAATCATGAAACAATATAAAGTTATGTAATTCATACATCATTAAAATTTGGTGTTAATTTCTTATTTTTAGTGGAGTCAACTACTACAAGAAAGATATTTGTTTAATGGTATCAATGTAATGTAATGGGTTGCATAACTTTCCCGGCAATAGTATAAAGTTATTGTAAAATCTCGAATCACTTTCGTGTAAATGGTAACAAAATATTTTGTTTGCAATACCAAAAGAAAAGAGGATTACTGTGGTTTTCTCACGTTTGATTGGATTAACATACACGAAAATACCACCAAATCCTCCTGTTCCATAGCTATATCAATGGAATTGCTCGTTCAAAGTTGGTTTTTCTGTATTTTGATTCCATAAAGCAAGTATTTTTTGTGCCACACAGAAAAAATACAGTCGATCCCCCCCTTATAACACCCTGTTGATAATTCCGTTTTATATAAATTCCATTTTGTACGAGTCACTTAGATTTTACAAATACGTGAGCCATTCACAGCTCGGTACACGTATTTGTAAAATCTAAGTGACTCGTATAACATGGAATTCATATAAAACGGAATTATCAACAGGGTGTTCGACTGTACTCGCTTTATGGAATCAACTCCACGCAGAAAAGTAATATTACATCAACGAAATGGACTCCTTTACAGAAAAAAACTGCAAATAAACTCGACTTCATACCCATTTTTTTCTGTAGGAAACTCTTTAATGAAGAAATCCCGTACAGAAAAAAGTACTTTCTTTAATGAAGTCAACTCTAATTACTCCATACACAGAAGTGTAGTTGATTTAATGGAACAACTCCATACAGAAAAAAAGCTTTAATGGCGTCAACTTCATTAAAGCAAATACTTTTCCTGTATTTAAATCTGTAGATTCTTGTGTGTATTTTCTGTCAGTTCTGTTTGCAATTTTCTATAAAAGAAACACTAAAACTAGAAATATGTGATGTTGAAAAGTAGTGTAAACATTTCACTGTTTTTAGTCAAGGGGAACAGATTCTTTTTTGACTTTTTATTTTTTTTTTTAGTATGTAAATAAACTGGAAACATGTCAAACATGTTCCTTTTAATTAAACATTATTTCCAATTTGGTGTTGTTTAAAATTCCAAAAATATTTTCATTTCTTATGGAATGTACAGAAATTACTCTTGTCTTATGTAACTTCAAATAGAGTAGTTACGGCATTTTTTAAACCACGTATAAATTGTTTACACTGTATAAAAATAATGGAAATATTTATTATTTAATAAAGTATTTAGTAATTTACTCGGTAAAATTTCAATATTTTATTAATCTTTTATTGAACGAAGAAGAATGACCATGTTGTACTAGGAAGGCAAAGTTTGGTTTTTTCAAAGGTGCTAACTCATCTATTCAGAAGGACCCATGTTGGATTATGGACCAAATTTGTTGCTTCAAAGGTACTATTTTATTCAGTAAGATCCATGTTGGATTATGAACTAAATTTGGTCCTTCAAAGGTACTATTCAGAAAGATCAGTGATGGTTCTTCAGAAATCCTAATTATTCAATCCAACAAAAAATTTTTATGTCGAACTAGGACTCATATTCAATGTAGAGCTTATAAGATCTTACTTTAATAATTCATAAAGATTGTTTATTAAACTATGGACTTGGATCTTCAAATATCTTCAAAGATCACATAGACAATGATGAATTAGCTCATGATTAAGCATGATTGATTCAGTACGATCATTTCTGGCTCACGAAAAATGATTTGAATCCACTACACGAATCAAGTTTTTCACTTAAATCATGATAAATTACATTTAAAAATGTTCCGTTTAAGTACAGTTGTAACAATTAAGTGTAGAAAACGTATTAATTGAGTTGTACTTCTAAATCAAATGATTCTTTTACTTTAAATTGATTTGTCTTTTCACCCCCTGTAAATTACGATCCAAAGTAAAATGAAGATTCATTACTTGAATAAAAAATAAGGCATTAAAGATGTAAATATATTCAAAATTCACTCTTTCGGAATTGAAATGTAAAAAGTAATTAAATATTCTAAACTCATATTATAATAAATTACGTTGAATAAATATGAGTACGGGGTGGTCCAAAAGTCAGTTAACTATTGTAAAAACTAAATATTACTATTTTATACGAATTTTTAATAATATTTTTATCATATTTTTTCCATTAAATTTGCACAAGGAAAACATATTTCAGATCTGTTCCTCAGGTTATTTACATCCGGATTCGAACCCCTTCCCTCCAGAGCTGTAGACTGACGGCAACTTTTATATGTTCGCACGGTTAACTGATTTTTGGACCACCCCAAATTTTTAAAACATTTTAAAGCTTGTAATTAAAAATTTAAACAAACAAATATATGCAAAATTTATTTGCAATTTTTACAAAATAAAACCATAAAAAAGAGGAGACGAAAGCAAACGACGTGTGTTACGATAAAAATACTACTTTAAATGACGTCATGGTATTAAATAAAAAGAAAAGAAGAAGAAGAAGAAGAAGAACAAACTAGTCGGACTTAACAGCTTGGTAGCCACGTGACAGCCATACTCATCACCCACAAAGATAATTTATGAGTCAAGATTACAAATGTCACACATTACCTTTGTATTGCCGATTGAAAACGATGACGTAGCCGGTCAGACCAGATCGAGCTGATTTTTAAAAATGCCTGCGGGACATTAAACGAGAGAAAGACATAACGGATGCACCAGTACCAAAAAAAAAAAGAAACAACCAAACACCAAACAACATACGTAATTTCTACTAACAAGAAGGAATTTTCTACGAGATTTGCGACGGTCGCAACGTCTAGATCGACAGACGGATTGCAAATTACGCTTGCCTTTTTTGATTTATCAATTTTCTAGATGAGATCAAACGTCTCTGTCTTATTTATTATACGTATTTGCATTTTATCTACCGCTTTTTTTTTTTTAATGAATTATTTACGGTTTAACTATGAATTCTTTTTTTTAAACTATTTTCTGCTCCTTCCCTCCTACAGCTTCTTGTATCTGTTTTATTATATTATTTTTATTAGTTTTTATTGTATGTTTAGATAATTATCTGTTGGAAATATGATCCTGACGTTGGAATTCCTTACAAACATTTAACAGGATTTATTAAATAAGTTCTTTAAAGTACCATTTCCTTAGTGTTAATATACTAGGATTTTAAGGAGTATATTTTAAAGAATACGTTTATTTAAGGAGTTTATTGCTGAGTAAGGAATGTTTTTAAGGTATATTAAGGAGTAAGGAATATTTTAAGGATTACTACACAAAAGAATGAGGAATATTTTAAGGATTACTTCACAAAAGAATAAGGAATATTTTAAGGATTACTACACAAAAGAATGAGGAATATTTAAAGGATTACTACACAAAACAATAAGGAATATTTTAAGGATTACTACACAAAAGAATGAGGAACATTTTAAGGATTACTACACAAAAGAATGAGGAATATTTTAAGGAATACTATATTAAGTAGAATGGGTATTTTAAGGATTACTACACAAAAGAATGAGGAATATTTTAAGGAATATTATCGCTAAGGATTATTGTAAGGAGTATTATTATTATTAATAATAATCGTATTTAAAACGAGACGTTGCAAAAGAAGTTATACGAGTGATAAAGGAGAAAAAAAAGGAAAATATTTCTGAAATAAAATCCTTTTTTTTATTTTTTTTTTTTGATGGATGAACTCGATGAAAGATCCTTCAAGAAGCAAGCTTAAAATGTGAAAGATACGTCAAAATGAAATTATATAAAAATAATTTTTTTCTTTTTTTTTCTTTCTTTAAGGGGTGAATGTAATATGTTGAAAGGCATGCATTTATATTCTACTCACAACTTAAACATATTAATATATATATATATATATAAGAGCCAAGTTTACGAAAACATTACGTAGATTTCATGAAATTTTCTATTTAAATAAATATAATTTTTTTAAATTAAAAATTATACACGAAACACCGTAGAGAAAATGAAATTTTTAACCTGAAACAATAGATTTTTAAACATAAAACAATAAATTTTTGATGTAAAATTTGAAGTTTTTGACCAGAAATACATACAATTTTTATCGTATTTATTTAATTTTTCTAAATTGTAATTAATTATATCCAATTAAAATCATAATCTACTTAAAACTAGATTAATTATCCTTTTAGTCTAGTCGATCATCAGTTTAAATCCTTGAAAATAAATTAAACATTTAGATCTAATATCTGTATGTGTGATGTCCTTGTTCATCATCATCTTCGGTTCATTTTAGGAATTTTTCTTCTGATATCTTGAAATAAAACGTTAAAAAAATAAAATAAAAACAGGTAATGGATCGCATTTCTTGAATATTTCTCTTGATTTTCGATGAAATATTTTATGTTTTATCACATAAATTTGATTAAATTAGCATGAAATTTGATTCTTAATCGTGTTTTTAGCTTTCAAACTAGATACTAAAACCTGGTTTCGTGCTTGATAAACTAGTTCTAGATAGGGTCTCATACGAATAAGTAATTGGATAGGTCCTTTAAATGTTCAAAAATTATAAATTACTGCTATTTTTTGCATAAAATGATGTTAAATTTGGATATATTATATGATTTACCAGAGATTTCCTTAGAAAAAACATGTAATAGACTATATGTGATGTGAAATCGCAGATTTTTTCGAGTAAATTTACCTTAGATTGCTCGTTAATTTATATAACTTTGTATAATTATCGAGTGTTTTAATGATTAGGGGGTTATCCACGCTGGCAGGATGACAAAAATCGTAGTGATTAAACGACACCCTTGACCTCTCAATGGGTCAGACACGCACACCACGTGATCGAACAGGGTCCACGAGTCGCACGCGTTGGTCGGGTAGTTAACACGCTCTCTCCAATCTAAACACAAGCGACAGACCACGCGCGTTAGCGTCATCACATTTTCCGCCCCTTTTTAGCCTTCGGACCATTCATAACGTCATCTGCCTGTAGAAAGTTGTTGGACTAGAGCCTACCGACGTCTCTCGTGTAGGTGTGGTTTGATCTTCAACGCCTCCACACGCACGCAAGCTGCGATTTGGGGAGATATCGTCGACATCTATAGCAAAGCGGCTGTTGGTGAACTCGGGTGAAAGGTCACAGTCGCATAGGTCAACATGTGGACGACCATTCTCCTTATAGTCATATTCCAACTTCATATGGCTCTAACACAAGTAAGTGACATAACAATTAATATTTAAATTTATTCTCTTCTTAGTAAGGGCTTTCACCTTGCCATTTTGCGACCTTTCTTCTTCTTCTTCTTCTTCTCTTCTATTGGGATTATTTGGTGTCTTGTAGAAACCTTATCTGACTAATGCACTAGAGCGTTATCTAAGTTGGAAAAAGAAAAAAAAATTTCGTGGATTTAATGAGACAATTTGTTTCCAATGCCCATTCCCCCTTTCTTGCACGGTCTAATAATTAGGCAGGCTCCGATTTCATATCCTGTCCACACACAAGAATTGGGTTGTCCCTTTATGCTTCACTATCTCCATCTTCTGTAACTGATGAGAGATGATGACCTTCGTGCCACTATCATTCTTAGTTTGAAATTTTACACGAAGAAATTCTTCTTTATTTATTTATTATTTTATTTCCTTAATTTCCCTATCTTCTATTTGATTTCCTGTGTTTTTATTATTATTTATCAAAGTCTAAAAGTTATATTTACACAAAAGTCTAGAGTCTAGACGTATAGAAAAATGTGGATACGCCATTTTAAACACTTGTTTACTCATCAATGAATGTTATAATCTGCAGCAGCATCGCCTCCATCATTTACTTCAACATCATTCTTTTATATACTTGACCTCAATTCCACGTCTATTTACAGATCATTCAATGTTTTAAATTCATGTAAAATTACATCATCAGTAAACTTAAAAAAAAAAAAAAAAAGAATTTCTGCTCTTCCCTTATTTTTAAGGTAAAAATACCTTAATTTAATATTCTTTACACGTTTTACCCTATTGAAATTTCGATTAATTAGCATATTTTCTCAACACTTCACACACCAGGGATACTGTAAAAAATCGATTTTAAATCGAGTCCTTCGTGTAAAATTATATATAATATGTATAAATTTAAAGGTAATATGGTACACGGTCAAGGACAAAATTTTATTTCTTCATTGAAAAGTACAACGCCTCTTCTTTTCTATTTATGTCACACATACGCAAACACACACACACACACACACACACACACGCAGTGCATCAACTTTCATTCATGGTTTTACGTATGTTAAATTGCTGTAAATTAACCCCAAAATATCGATTTAATGTCGTAATTTTAAACTTACGAGGGTCGTTAATTGAAATAATTTGTAATTTTCTACACTAGATATATTCTAAAATTTCCAGAAAGGGAGGAGATGTTGATAAAAAAATTCAGAAAAAAATGTCTCTACTTCCGTTAGTATGAACGTTACGCATTCTCTGTGAGTGTGTGTGTGTTGCTTGGTGGTTTATTTTGTTGAATTTACTCCCCACACGGGGTGTATAACTTCCTTATCCAGACTTAGCAGTTTATTTATTTTTTTCCCCTTCCCTCCCTCCTTTCTGTGTTGTGCAAAATTGCAATTAATTTAGGGATAATTGGCAGGGAGAGAAACAATTGGATAAAGGGCAGCAGATTACGTGTAAATGAATAACATCCTCTACATTCTGCCGCCCTTCAATTTATGAAAGAACGAGAGATCCTTGTCTTTTTTCCCCCTTTTCTTTTTATTCCTCCAACAGTTACGTATAGACGGAACAATATTGTTGAACATCACGCAATACGGTTACGTTTGCCCTTACACTCGTAACGCAAACGTAACTTTTCGATAAAGGGGTTTACACTTATAAAGATACACGAATCACCTCCTGTATTTGATTACACGTGCTTACTTGGCCTTATTTTTTTTGTCTGTTTGAACCTACAAACTATACTTTCCTGTTCTGTTACTTGATTTTTGTATTCTCAGCGTACATTCGCGCTAGTTTCAGACCTCATAAATTGGTTACTTGTATGTTGAACCATTATAATCTCTCATCAATATGGAGCTGATCACCCAAAAAAACCAAACATTCTGAATTATACTTTACGTGAATAGCGTTTACTAGCGAACAAATAACTCGATTAACTCACAACTCTCAGCACCTGCAACTCCACATGTTGACAGTCAGTACTGTATTTGTGTCGTTGACATGTGCAACCCAAACAGCTTAAATTGCACCCCGTAATCTATAAACAGCTATGACACGGATAGGATGCAGTTTATTTTAAGAGATAAATGACAAACTACTAATTTAGGAGCGACCTAATGTAAAGGAGGGGATAATACAAACTGTAATAGTTTACATGTAAAATTTCTAATTGTTTCGTGTTCGGAGTAGGCTTTTGTATCACACTTTATGTAACATGATTCATACCCTTTCTAATTCGAGATGATCTATATATGATTGATGTATATTAAGTGTTGCTTCTTCCTGGATTCAAGGGTTGTGTAAGCTTTGACTTGTTTATGTAAAAGTTATCGTCACTTCTTTCTTATCGAACTAAACCACATCAGTATTTACATAATTGCCATGTGTGTGCGTGTGTTTCTTTATACCAGTCGACCCCCTATAACACTGTTGATTTTTCCGTTTTATATGAATTCCATGTTATACGAGTCACTTAGATTTTACAAATACGTGTGCCATGCTGTGAACGGCTTATGTATTTGTAAAATCTAAGTGACTCGTACAACATGGAATTCATATAAAACGGAAAAATCAACAGTGTTATAGGGGGGTCAACTTGTATATATACAGTAAATTCCATTACAATATCACAGAAAAAAAAATGAATTTAAATTAGTATTCGCCTTCTTAACTCTTTACTAGTTTAATTATAATTAATTTTATAATTCGGAGATGATTAAAGGGTCAATATTGAATTCCAACAAGGCACGATAACATTTATCAAACGACGCCCTTATATGCATCGTCCATGCTACTACAGTAACAAGAGGTGAATGATAAAACATCACCAAACTTGATATATGTTAATGGATTCTAGTAAATTAATATAATTATACACTTATTATTTTTAATGAAATTACTACATCATCACATCAATATTATATTTTATACTTTTTTTCTTACGTATAAATTATAAACCACCACCCCCCCTAAGCCGAAGCATCAAGGTCACATAAGGATAAGATAGATTACCTCTATTAAACTCGTTCTTAATGAAGTAAGGGGGGCGAAAGAACCCAATTAGTGTGGGTGTGACTAAAGGTATACATGCATTAACCAGCCACTTTTACGATTTAGAAGGGGATCTGCAAAAAAAAAAAAAACCACACTCGTACCGTTTTTAACACTATTTGCTTATATGAGCAGCTGCCATTGGGATGATGAATGATCTGGTGTGTGGCTTTAAACCCAAAAGAGGCCCTTAAAATCCTGACAGTAAGTCTTGATGAAGAGATTTATCTTCTCTAGCGACACCTCACCCTGTTTGGATGGTTAGGTTAGTACCTGTCGCCATTTTAATGAAGTAGGGAGGACCTATGCTTGATTTTTTTTTTGCTCCTACCTTTATACATATAAATATAACAGAAAATTTAGGTGCAATCAACTTAACACATCTTTAAACTTTCAACTTAAACACGTAGCTTAAAGTGATTGTTTAGTAACTTCAACTCTACAGAGAGCTATTTACTTCTAAAGTATAATAGGTTATTGTAATTACCCGAATACTTAGGTTAATATACCATTCCAGGTGTTAGATACAACCCACAGGTGTGAGCTAAAGCCCTCTAAATAGTTTCGTTTTGGCCAGGTGTGGGGGCTTGTAAAAGATCTGATCCATGGGGTGCAATGCTGCTTTGTCCCTTCAGAGCTGTTCTTGCTGGTTTTGGATTATTTTCTTTTGTCCACTTTTACTTCTTTATAGTCTAAATCTTTCTTATTTGAGTGGTTTTTATTTGATATATGAGCCTCCTGTGTTTTTTTTTTCTTCTTCTTCTCTCTTTTAATTTTAAGGAGTTTACTTTCAAGACCCACCTTACTTTTATTATTCTTTGTTTCTTTTATTACATGTGTTTTATGTTTAATTTTCTCATCTTCTACGTCAGTTTAATTTATAATTTTAGGGTCTTAATTTACCTAAACGGTCCCATTTAGGGCCTAAAACAGATTACATAGGGATCGTACCAAATATAGGACCCTGAAAAACATTTTTTTTTTTTTTTTACATTGTAGGGCCCTTCTATGTCCGGAAATCGAGCCAATAACCTTGCTTGTATTGCCTCTCTAAGCCTTTCTATTATTATTTTATAAAAATAGAAAGGCCTACAGAGAGGCAAAATCATTGAGATAACGTCTGTTTTATAAATATAGGACCCCAAAAGTCATATAAATATTTTCACCATTTATCAAAAATATTTTTTACAAATTTTGGTACCCTCTCAGTGTTCAAGGCCAATGCCCCTATAAGTCCCTCTTTATATAGACTTTATATATTTTAATTCTTCCTGTTATTATTCACAGTTTATTTCAGTATTTTACTCTATTTTTAAAAATACACTTACTAAACATTATTTCACACACACACACACACACACACACACACACACACAGACAAAAAAACCTGTTTACAATAAAATAAAGGGGGAAAGATCCGCTAATAAATAATGCACTTGATGTTGAAACGTTCTCTCAACTACCAAACAAAATTTATTTAGCCTAGAGAGACAATAATCCTTTCTTTCAAGTACCCGGACCTCCTTACAGTTATATATTAAACAATAGTTGTAACATGTAAGTAATTTCTTGTGTTTATTGCCATAGTAAATTCTCTCCTAGGAGCAAACCAAACAGTGACAATAAACACATTGTTATATTCATTCTTCTTCTTTTTTTATTATTATTATATTCCTTTTTATTTTATGTTCTTTATATTGTCCAGGATCGTTAAATATACCGTTAGTTCTACAGAACGTCTGTCCTAATTTTTAATACAGGAAATTAAATGCTTTATGAAGATTTTAATGTGCAAAAAATTCGTCGCTATATTTTGCAATTTTAAACTTTAAACATAAATAATAAACTTACACGAAAATTATTTCTATAACGGTATATTAATAATGATAATATATATATATATATATAGATCATAGGATTAGAGATAAAGGTCGAAGATCGAAGTTGATTTTATTGCATATCAGACGTTTAAATGAGCAAAATATCTTGTATTAATGTGCTTAAAACCGGTTTTAATTGCAAAATTTTGCTCTTTCTGTAAGGCTCTACAACTTCAAATTACTTAATTTATTAACGCTTTCGAATGTGGATAATATGAAATTTACATATAACGAATTTCTTTAACAAAAGGCCGTTTTGGGCCGTTACGGTATTCAAAGATACGATTTAGGAGAATTTTGCGCGTTCTAAATCAATTTTATCGGAAATTATACAGGTTTATAATTTAAAATTTTATTTTTTTTATCATACAAATGCATCATGTAATATATATGATTCGGAATTATTGAAGAATAAACATACCAAAACTTTTTAAGTGTGTAGACAGGGGTGAAGGTAATGAGAGGTGTTAGGGGGTGGCTTACCCCATAAAATTTGGCCAAATTCTGCCGAATAGTGGGCAAACTATGCTACCAAAAAAAGTACATAATACGTATAGTATTTTTCAAAAGTTTAAAGAGGGATGGGAGAATGAGAGAGGGGAGCCAATGTAAATTTCTCTAATTCTCGTGTTTTAATTTAAATCAATATAAAAATGGAAGAATAAGATTAGAAAAAAGAAAAAAAAAAGGATGTTTTTACGGAGAAAGTGCAACGACCAATTGATTTTTTCACTTATTCCAAACTCCATAAATCGGTTGTGGGTTTGACAAGTGATGCCAACTGCGGGGGCTTTCTTGGACGGAAGGAGGTCTACTCACTTACCTGGTTAGATAAAAAATTGCAAGTTATCCCGTCACTATGGCGACACTGATGTCTGTGCTTTATGTTACAAAGGTTATTCGGCAGCGAATCATGGGAAGGTGAGCTTTTATCTCGTTTCCTGGAGATGATTCGAGAAGTAACTCAAGACACTTTAGGAGGTCCTCTCACTTGTTTATGACTTGTCTCCTTATGTAATTTAATACGTCTGTAATTAATACGTAGACGTTGAAATATGGCTTATACTCTTTTTTATCCCTCCTCCTCTTTTTTTTTTAAGGTTGTAAAAAGTAACCTGAGGAATGTTTGTCATTTTTTTTTTTTGAATCTTTGAACGTTTATAATTAATCTAAATTGAAGATTCGGGCGATCTTCTCATTGAGAATCATACAAGGCACATTTCTTTACGTGGAAGAAAAAAAAAGGAAAGTGAAGAAAGGATGAATAAGTTGCCTTTCGTGATTAATGTCGATTTATTTTGCAACACGCAACTTACAATTCAATGATAAATTTTCTTGGATTATTTTTTTTTTTAAACTTGTGAATGAGTTATTGAATTGTTAGTGAATAAAACTTAAACATTTTATCTTTAATTTTATTTTACTTTTTAAAATTTATCGATATTTCTTACTGATTTATAAGGAAGTATACAAGGGTATGTCTCTGTATACAGGTCGAGAGAGGGTAATTGGAGATTGTTTCCCCCTTTCTTCGGGCCCGGAGGAGTAGGGTAGCCTTTATAGTGGTTCCTATATCTATAAATTTACGAATAAAGAAACATTCTACGTATTTCATTTGTACGAAAAAAAGGCTTTATACCAAGCTCTATCTATATTTTCTTACAAAATTAAATAATACCGTATAGGACTATATAATTTCAAGGAACCAACTGTAAGGGATCGGTAGTCATTCGGCTCTTCAATAATATTTGGGATGATGCAGACAGAACTCAACCTGTTAACGTGTACTAAATATTTAGAAAACAGGCTGATGTTTAAGAGACAGGCCAGGAAAAATCAGGCTGAAACAGACTAAGCAACAGGCTGTAACAGTTTTCTTAGCCTTTTTTTTTTCCTTTACTGTTGCGGGGATATAAGCAAATGGCTAAATGGATTATTATTATTTTCTTTTTAAATAAAATCTGACGATTAAGGTGAAGAGAAAGTGTTAAAAAGTGTGCGGATATCCGCAGGAAAGACATAAAGAGTTCGTTGTTCATCAGATTCATTACATAAAAGTGTTGCGAAAGATGTCGGTCGTCGCCAATTTGGCGTCGGACACTCGCTATCTGAGGAAGCTTGACCACAATTCCATTTCCTGTTTGTCAATGGGGAAGACTTCATTTTCTGTCACTGTCTTTTAATTGGCTGACCTTGGATTAGATCTTTAAAGAAATAACTATCTCAGTCTGGTCCTATGACAAGCACATGTCTCTTAACATCCGGTAACCTGAAAACTCATTAATGATGCCTCCACCAAAAAAAAAAAAAAAAAAAAATTGATGAATTATTAAATGCTGGAATGTTTGATTTTATTATTAAATTTTATCAATTGCAAAACGTTTTTATCTATCATTTTTTACTCTGTCTCCTGTTGTGGATCCCTACTACACCTTCTGACTCCGAGCTCCTGTCTTTGGTAAATTGGAACCAGGGGCAGATTTAAGGGGTGCGTAAGGCTCACTGTCCCCCTTCTGGGGTGTTTTTTTCTACAGTGAAACCGGTAAAAAAAGGCATTTTCCTTTCTGGATCCACTATTGATGGAACTATACTTTAATGAATTTTATGTTGTTTTGATTGGAAAAATCACGAAATTATTATTATTTTTTCTAATTTAAGCTTATTTTTAATCTTAATTATAACATAATAACATATTTAACTTGATTTAATCCATGTTTTATCACATAAATCAAGTTGAAGACAGGCTGAAACTTAACTTCTTTTTCTTCCTTTTTAAATGACAATTTTAAACAATTATCAACAGAATTATGTCCTGTTTTCTTAATTAAAATCTGTACAAGTACATGAATTAAAATACTTAATTGTAATTAAGCAAGAAATATAATTAATTCGACTTTATATGAGTTTCTTCTTCTAAGCTGTAGTAACATACTACTATTTAGAAGAGAATTAGAGGAGGATTACAGAAGAATATTACTATTTCGTAGTGGATCAAGGGCCTCTTATTAAGCTACAGTTTAGGGCCTATAAGAGGCCCTAGATGTAGCTTGAAGAGGAAGGATTTCTACCCAGTTTCCAAGGAGTATAGACGAGTTTCCTCAGAAGTAACAGTATAAAAAAAAAAAAATGAACGGAACAACCTAATTAAAATATTTACTTAACTCTTACTACGTTTTTGTTCGTATTTAGAAACCAGATATTTTAAATATTAATTTCATAAGACACGTATGTTAACGTTAACACGATGAAACTTTAGGAAAATAAAAAAAAAAAAAAAAGAAAAGAAATATGCTAATTATTTTAACAAAGTAACTAATCAATCTTCTATAAATTTATTAATTTGTATTATTTTACTTTCATTTTTTTACAGTAAAATAAACTCGAATGCCAAAGCACTGAACCATGTTTTTCTTTAATATTTTATAATAATTAATTAATTTTACAGCTTCCTATTAGAGAAGATGGAAGGGGAGGAAGCAGCAGCAGCAGCAGTAGTAGTGGAGGTTGCCGGCATCACGATTGCAGTGAAGAAAAACCTCATCCTGTTTGCGGTACCGATGGAAGAACTTATGATTCCATGTGCCATTTGAATAAAGCGAAATGTGAAGGACGTCAAGTTGATTTTAAATACAGGGGTTCGTGCTTAGGTAAGTATTTTATTAATTAATAAACAACGAATATAATAATAATAATAAAGGGTGGGCCAAAAATCAGTTAACAGTGTGCTGATTTTTTTGTAAGCGAGAATGATCCCTGTTTGAATAATGCGTTAAAGTACAGTAATTAAAATAAGATACCGAAAGTTAAGTGACTTTTGGGCCACCCTATAGGTTTGACCTTGTTTTTATGCAAATTAAATATATTATTTTTTATTTTTTTTTTATAGAAAACGAAAATTGTTTTGCTAAAAGGGCGCAGATAGAATTACAAGGAGAGACGACAATATTTAAACCGGAATGTAAAGAGGATGGAAGTTATAAAGAAGTGCAATGTTTTAAGGGTTATTGTTGGTGTGTGGATTCATTTGGCAAGCCAATTCGTAGTGCATCTGCGAGGAACACACGCCCACATTGTTTTAGAAGACGTGAGTAGGAAAAGATTAATGAATGTCATGTACTCATATATAGCCTATCTACATAGACATAAATTGCGTAATTTAAACCCATTTGACGTCAGTAAAAATTTTATTATCCCATATTTATTAAGTTTTAAGAGCACATTAATTTCTTCATTAATTAATTGGATACCTTTTTTTTTTTAGTATAGTTTCAATGAACTATATTAATGAGCATTAAAAATAAAAATTGCTCTATAAAATAATAGAAAACTGTCATGGAAGTTTGTTTTTTTTTTACACTTGTCGTTCAACAGTACAATTTGTACGAGTATACACACAACGTGTACAGTTTAAGGTGGGGCATTATATGGTCAGTGAAGTATGCTCGAGATGAACACCTATTGAACTTTTGTTGTGGAAACAATCATATTCGTGCTGTAAGGGGGGTATGAAACAAGCGTAGGCGAGTCAGAAAAGGTGTGAACACGTCTTGTTCGTGACTGGACTTCTCTAACGCTTATCATATCTCAAACAAATCTACAAGATGGTGGTGAGGTGCAGAAGCTATTTTTCTTCCTCTATACGTGTTGACTTTAACTACAAATCGTTGAATATTTATGTAAATTTTCATACTAAAGAATAACACAAAATTTACCTGTTGATTATATTCTTTTCCACATTGATTTATATAATACAAATCTTTCCGTTATTCATAAAGTTATAAAAATAAATGGTTGTAGTATTATTTTAAATAACAATTTTTTGCTGTGTTTTTTTTTTTTATAGCTAAAATACAACCGAGAAGAAGATCTTCGAGGGGTAAAAAAGAGAAAAAAGGTATATTTTAAAATACATTTTTCCTTCCTAAATTCATTAAAATTGTAAAAATAAAGCTACCATTTCTCAGTATAAAGAAAATTTTTGTAAATCGTTTGAGATAGGAATTTGAAATTTGGTGGGAAGATAGATGTTAACCTGTTACACGAGATAAGTATCTTCCCCTTTGGGCAGTTCCCCTATACGTAAGCACGAGGGGGGAGTCACCTTTTAAGCAGGGGTCAAAAAAAAGCTGTGTGAAAATTTGGTCTTTAGACTTTAATTCATTTTTCTGATGAAAAATTATGGCTTCCCTCACTTACCAATTTCTTTAGTTATTACTGATGGTGAAGATAAAAAAAACTTCTTTCTCAGAGATTTACTATTGTGGTATTTTAATGAAATTTTTACACTTCTAACCTTCAATTTTATAGTATTTTATTGTTTATTTTTTAATTTATTAGCTTGTGGGAATAGCGACAGAGCGACAATGAATACTAACTTAATAGAAATATTCCGTTCAGAATACAATAGATTCCCCCAACCTACGGATACAAGTAAGTGTAAATCACTTTAAAAAAATACGTCATAAATACGTAACAGAAAGAGATTTAAATTTTAATTGTTTAGATACAAAGGATATCCTACTAGACACTGAACAGAAGAGGATCATACAGTGGAAGTTCGGTCAACTAGATTTAGATAATGATAATTATCTTAAACAAGATGAAGTACGTGATTTAAAAAGGATGGTTAAGAAAATTGTTAAACCGAAACCGTGTTCTAGAATTTTAATTAAATACTGTGACGAAGATAAAGATAAAACAATATCTAGAACCGAATGGTCTTCTTGCCTTGGTGTGGATCTTAATAGTGAGTTTCTTGTCAGGTGTTTAATTTAAATTTAAGTTTTCTATTAAAATCTACTTCATTAATTGGACGAACGACTTAATATTATAAGAATTTCATTATAGTTTTACAGCGAAATCCCTCTAAAAGACATTCCTTATAAACACCACTTATGCTTGGAACCGTTGATGATTGTTAAGTAGGGGTTTTATTGAGTAAATAACCTCTCATAGAAACCACTTTTTTTGGAAACCTCGTAGTGGTTTCACTCAGTAAAACCCCTCTATAAAAGACCACCCCTCTTGGAGGTTTACCACTAGTTTTTCTCATAATCATGTGGTGATGAGCAAACCTTTCGTAATCTTTAAAATGTAATCTCAAATTTTGTCGTTCCTCCATTAAATTAATTATATTTTAATATAAATAAATGAAAAAAAGTAATATTTAAATATAATTTTATAAAAAGTGTTGAGCTATTCAGCAATATTTAAAATCTTCTCTCTCTCTGTCTGTCACTCTCTACGCTTTTGTTCCTTTTTACTGTTTTCCTGAAGCAATATAACAATATAAAATTAAGAAGAAAAAAAAATTAAAGTAAATTATAATTTAATAAAAAAAATAATAATAATAAATTAATTCAATTTTTGAGGCTATTTTTAAAGTAAAAAAAAATTATTCAATTTATTTATTAAATTAGGTTATAATCATTCCAATTCGAAGCTTTTTTTTTTTGTGTTGTTTTGGCATGAAAAATTGCTTATTTTCCAATCGATTTGTGTAATTTTCCTCCCTTTTTTCCCTCGAATAAAATCTATAAGATATAATAAGTAAAAGTGTAGCCTCCTGTTGTTATTTTTAACTTTCTTTTTCCTCGCTAATCCAATTCTCTGTGCCTGTTTGGCCGGGACAAAATGTGCAATACAACAAAATAGAATAGAATAAGGAACAGTGCTGACCTTTATGTCATAGTCTCTTTACGATTATTTATGTCCTTGTACTCAGAGGAACAGACAGAGAATCCTGAGGAAGAAGAAACATCGCAAGATCCAGGTAAGTAAAAATTTACTTTTTTTGTATAACTGCATGAATAATAATAATAATAAAATATAAGTTATATTTAACTGATTAACTACTTTGTATTTTGGTACAATGTACTTGATGTTGTTGAAGAAGAGATCATTCAACTTATTATCATGCAGACGTAGCAATACAAGAATGTAACCCGCCTTTTCTGACATCAGCATTTCTTTAACCTAGGAGAAAGCATTTGCCAATTGTTTATATATAAGACCTTCCCAAATCTTGTTAGGAAGGGCGGATTTGAATGTTTTTCTTTGGGTGGAAAAATAACTTAAAGACACTATTGAATAGATGGAATTTATATAATT
The DNA here is from genome assembly GCF_000671375.1 of Centruroides sculpturatus. Lineage (NCBI taxonomy): Eukaryota > Metazoa > Arthropoda > Arachnida > Scorpiones > Buthidae > Centruroides > Centruroides sculpturatus. Next base: position 501,249 of record NW_019384417.1, on the reverse strand, counting down.
ACCCTTTAGAAAGTTAATGAACTGTAAATGAGACGATATAAATTTGTTATAATTTTAATTTTCCTTCTTTTTTTTTCCAGACAGGCAATTAAATTGGGATCGTATGAACACCAATGTCATTCAGAATACGTTTGTGAGCGACGATGATGGTGAGTAAAAAAGTAAATTATCTGGTTTAATTCGCGTTAATAAATTAAATATTTTGTTCTATTTAGATGCAAGATATTAAAAACTAGGTCTATAAATTAGTTTTGCTGTCGTAAAAATATCGTTAACCCGATTTATCGAGGTGTATGTATAGCAAGGGTTCGAAAATACAGGGTTGTACCAGACCTAGATTGTTAACAGCAGGTGGGCCAAGATCAAAAATCCCCAGGGCGTCCCGAAGAACTTGGTCTTAAAAGAATGACTTTTATGTTCTCTGTGGGACAATTTTTAACGTCCTTGCCTTTAAATTCCTATTCATAGGCAACACCTTTTAACAATTTAAGCTCCACTCTATCAATTATTTACGCGTGCAAAGCGGTGTGTGTAGTACTTTCAAACATCCTAAACATCTTAATTTGTTTTTAATTACAGAACCACAAGACTGCCCGACGAGAAGAAGAAAGAGGATAGAAATTAACCGGCAACATCCAAAAACTGGTGCTTTTGTACCGGAATGTACCGATAATGGATTATACTTACAGACCCAATGCCATAAGAAAAAGACAAATGTGGTCTGTTGGTGCGTTAATCCAAGAACTGGTGAACCAATTCCTTCCATACCTGCAATGAAAGAGAGATCCGATTGTGAATCTGTTCGAAAGAATGTAAGATCATTTAAAGGTAAAGGTAAATTAAAATTTTTTATCAATCCTCATTGCTGTGCCTTATACGTCATTTGAAGAATGAATGACCAAAGACGAGAAAACTTCATCAGATTTTCTGTATAATTAACTTATCTTTGCTTGTTTTTTTTAATTATTTCATAAGACACGTTTATTATTTTCATTCTGATTGAAATTTCGTTAATTACACGCGCGATCTCCGGTACAATGGAGCTAAGAACGTAATGCTTTTTCTATGGGAAGATACTTTTCCAAATTACTCGAAAACGGAAGTAGGTAGTAACAAACGGTTTTTTGCATTAGAACCGTATTTAATTCTACTATTAACGTACGGTTCGGAATTTCGAAAATCAAATTGGTTAATTTTCTACAAATTTTCTAAGATTTAAAAAAATCGTAGAAAATTAACGAATTTGATTTTCGAAATTCCGAACCGTACGTTAATAGTAGAATTAAATACGGTTCTAATACATAAAACCGTTTGTTTCTACCTACTTCCGTTTTCGAGAATTTCCGGAAAACGTTTCCTCCCCATAGAAAATGCATTACGTTCTTAGCGCCATCTACCGGAGATCGCGTGCGTAACCAGAAGTTACAATCAACCTTAAATATAAGGAATATAAGTAATAAATGCCATAAATTATTCTACTTACATCTTCACGGGAACATTTTATATTATAATTTATTTTCAGGGTTAATTTCAATTACTGAATATTTGAATGATGATTCTATAGTAAATGTTCTATATATATATAGTAACTGTATTGTTTATTCTACGTTAAACCTGTTTTTATATTGTTAATGTATGCTTAATATTACTGGCGTGTTACGAATTTGAAATAAAGAGTCCCATATACAGTATTGACTTCATACATTTTTTTCTTCAGTGGAAATATTTTCTTATAAAAGATTGGGGGGAGGGCCCTTTTTGATGAGGCCCCAAACCAAGTGATTGACCTCTTTTTCTTATAGGATAACATGCCACTATTCTATGCTATAGTGTCTATATTGTCTGTTCTACTTTCTGTATGTTCCCGTGTTTTAACACAACGATAACAATAGAAATCAATTGTATAAAATACTTTTTAAACTCTTCGAAATGAAGAAGAGTGATTTATATTTTCTAAATATAAAAAATTATAATACATATAAACCTGTGTATAAGGCAAGTACACGGCTTTTTATAATTGATTTAGAAGGTGCCTCGAAATAATTTCCTCAGAATCCGCTGTATTTTTTCCTCTCTCTCTCTCTCTCTCCCTCTTCATTTTAAGCGAGGGTGACCTAGATGCTTGCAATTTGATGCACAATTTAAATGCGACAGGTGCTTTTCCTGATCCTCTTCTAGATAAAAAAAAAATCTCTATTTTAGTCTTCAATCTAAATGCATTTCCTTTTTTTAAAGACAGCAAAGAAACGGTATGGTTTTTCGACAAATATTCGCCTGATAAATAATATAAAAGTGTGGCCCATAAGTCACTTAACCTTGATTTATTTCGAAGAAATTTAATCAACCAATGACAAGTCGTTTTTGACAGTTTACTATCTCAGTTAACTGAATTTTGAACCACTTTCTGTATATGTATACAAGTCGACCCCCTTATAACACTGTTGATTATTCAGTTTTATATGAATTCCATGTTGTACGAGTCAGTTAGATTTTACAAATACGTGAGCCGTTTACAGCCCGGCACACGTATTTGTAAAATCTAAGTGACTCGTACAACATGGAATTCATATAAAACAGTGTTATAGGGGGTCTACTTGTATATATATATAATGTGGGGATGCTGTAACTATTGCTTACAATATATTTTCTGACCATATACTATTGAAAATAATTCGAGTTATCCCATATTTATAGAGGAATATCTGAAAATTTATATTCTTTTACTAATGACTAAACTTGTATACGTGGAGGGTGGACCAAAAGTCAGTTTAAACCGCTTTGTTTTATGTGTGTGTGTGTGTACTGTACGTTTCTTACATGTGTTTTAAACATTAAGCATCCGAATACGATAGGAATTTAATCTCAACTGGTTAACCGACTTTCGGACCACCCTAGTTACATTTCAGTAAATTAATAATAATTAATTTAATTAAGGAATTTTTATTTAAATATTTGAAATATTTCGAATAGGTTGTTCGGTACAAAAGAAACAATTGTTTTTAAATGAATTTCTGAAATCTCTTCAGGAAGAAATGTCATCCAGTAAGAAAGAAAAGAGTTCAAGGTGAATATTTCTACGTTTAATGTACATTAATTAATAATTTTCTACATTTTAAAATTCATTAAATAATTATTATTATTAACTAATTAAATAAATTTAAGTTTCTCTATTTCTATATTCAGAACATATTCAACGATTCAGGAACAAGCAGCCAGATGGAAATTCGACAACCTTGATGTCAATAATAATAAGGTACAAGTAATGAAGTTATTATTGATGCAAATTATATAAATTTCTTATGTAATTATATTTAAAATACTGTGGAATTTAAAAAGAAAAAGAAATTTCATTTAAATATTAGAAAATAATTTCGAATGATTATTATTATTATTATTATTTAATTTTAATTAAAAAGCTATCTTAGGGTGTAATTTTTACGATAGATTGCATTATTATCTCTTTATAAATTATGTAATAACTTTCTATATTCAGTTATGTGTTGATTAAATATCAGTTTTATGCATAAATACTAGAAAAAATTTTAGTTTTTTTAAGTCTTCTCTTGTATAACAACAATATAAATAATTAATGAGGCTTACAGTTTGCATTTTAATGCTGCATTTTTTATCTGTTATTCTGTATCAATACTGTTTCCCTCTTAAAATTTCAGTGTTATCTTCTCTCAATTTTCCTCCCTTACATTTCGATATGCTCCTTAACCTCAATTATTTCCTCTTCTTAATTTTAGAAGCCATCTTTTAATGGTGTCTTCCTTTAAGATTTTCCCTGTTATATTGTTTTTTTTTATTTGTTTTCTAATTTAATAAATAAAACAATTTATATTTTAAAAAAGACAAAACACTGTTTGGGAAATATGTAAAATAAACAATATTCTTTTATCAGTTTTTTCATTTTATTAATTAAAGGAACACTTGAAAAATATATTGTTTTTATTTCTATTCTTTTAACAATAATATATATTTAGACCTATATTTTATTTAAAAGAAACAATGTGTTGTTTCGTTTATTATATACTGTATGCTGTTTCTATAAAATAATATAAGAAACAAAGCGTTTTAACAATTGAAGAGTATTGTTTCTTTTATTTCTCTATTGTTTAAGAAATAATATAAACGATACTGTTCATCAGAAATGCATCTGTTTACAGTTATGTAATTAATTTAAATTATGCAATTGTGCCTGGAAAAAATGTGAAGTTTTAAACAATAATATTATATTAAGAAACGAAACAAGGTATTGTTTCTTTTGTTTTATTGAAAATATTACCTTCCAGTTTATATGGCCTTGGAGAAATTCTAGTGCAGTTATGTGTTTACGTATGACTTTTACAAGGCCGTAAACTGACTTGAAAATAAGAAAAAAAGTAAAAAAAAACTTGTCTAAAACGGAAGGCGACGGTATCTGTTATAATTTTCCGTTTTATAAGGGTTTTTTGAGTGTCTAAACACCTGAATAGGTCTTGTTTTCTGTCTTCGTTAGCGTAACAGCTGTAGTTATGTTACCAGAAAAGTCTCTCCTTTCCGGATTATACAGGTTTCCGGTTTGTATAAATAGTAATATTTTATATAGAAAACCATTCCGTTTTAGACAGGTTTTATTTGTATATTTTTATGGCCTTTCGGAGAGGGTGAATACGTAATTCGTGCTTCGATTTATCTCTAATATCTTAAATTATTAATTTCTTCCCCTTGTTTAGCTATTAGAAAAAAGAGAGTGGGATATATTCCGCGAACAATGGAAACAATTTCAACAAGGGAATCAGAAGAGGAGAAAATTCAAAAAATGTTGGAGAAATTTACCGAAATTCTGCGATGGAGATAACAACAAAGAAGTCACAACACAAGAATGGCTTAAATGCGTAGGAATAGATAAAAGTAATTTAATAATTTATAATTATTTCTTTTAATACTTAAAATATACATAGAAAAAACATACTAAAATACATAATTTAATTTCTTTTATAGCTAATTTCCCATTCGACACCGTCAAACGAAATGGTACTAACCCATTAAGTCTGTTACAACACGACGACGATTGAAGAGAATTCGAGTTTAGTGTGGAAAAAAGAACAATAAAAATACACCTTTTAACAATAGCAATATAACAATACGTCAAGTACAATATTAAATTTCAACAGATCTTTATTCAAAATTTATATAACTAGTCATTAAGGGGCCCTATATTTTTTTGCATTGTATTAAGAAAATTAATAATTAATTTTGATTTTATTTATATATATATATATATAAGACAATGACTTCATGTTCCTAAAATTTAGCATCAAAGGTTCCTTTGCTTCCGTTTTTGCCGCCAGGGTAGTAAAGGCGCTGCGTTAATTATTATTAATTATACTTAAACGGATTAATATACGTATTTATTAGTTTATACGATAGCGATGAGTTGTATTTACTGTTATTATACAGTAATTATATATATATATATTTTTTTTTAAGTACTTAAACTGTAAATATTGGATCTAGCATTGTTTTCGCCTTAATTTTTTTTAAATTGTTCCTATAGAAGCATGATTTTAAAGTGTTTCTTGTATATATTTATATGCACTTTTTACTATTCTTTATGCTTGGCTACAACAATGTTCCAAGTAATACTTTGCAATGTATTTGTGCCATATTTAAGCTAAATTTGCTTTAAGTTATTGATTTTATATAAGAATACAGTAATAAATAGATTTAATACAGTATCCATTGTTGTCTAGTGTGTTCTATTATAATACGAAGTTTTATATAATTAAAAACGCTTTAGTTGACGTACTGTACTGTACGTTCCGTGGTATGTGTATAGACATACATGTATATAGACACACCCCTATTTAACACCTCCATTTGTTCGCCTACAGAAGAATTAGCGCTAAATCGGGTGAGGCGCTTAATTACGTGCTGGAGAACCTCCAAACATATTTATGATTTGGGCGCTTTGCTTTCTTTTAAATGAAACGGAGTATGTTATTGGCTTCTCAATAACAGAAGCCAAGCTAATAATCTGTTCCAACAGCCAATAACGTACACCGTTTCATTTAAAAAAACGAGCCATGTCATTGGCTCGCTTATCAATTCAAAAGAGTATTGTTTATCAATTCGCAGAAACCAAAGAATTTATGAGGATTTATTGGCTCTTTACGAATGTGACGTTACGTAGGAGGAGGAGGAGGGCCCTACAACGTAATTTAAATGCGTAATTTTTTTTTTAGTGTGTTGGCCACCAAAAATTGCGTGATATCAACGTAGAATCTAACAGCTTATGTTGAATATTGACGTTAACGGGCGAATAAATCACAATCCTCCACCCAATGTAAACACACACAACATATCTTATCGTTAATTTACGTTTCTTTTAAGTGCTACGCCCAATAAACTCAATATACGTCATACAGGGTGGTCCAAAAGTCAGTTAACCGCTGCAAAGATTTCGGTCTTATTCGTATTATTCATCATCTTCTACACAACAACGCTTTGACGTCTTTTCACAGATTTATAGCAAACTGAGGTTAACTAACTTTTGGGCCTCCCTACAAGTATTACTATATATAAGCAATCAATTATATTATTTATAGCGAGAGCAAACTTTTTAAACTGTATGAAACACTCGGATTTTTATATATTTTTTTAATGAAAATTTAGTCCTACACGAATTTAAAGGCAAAAAAAATCTAGGGCCTTGCATTTTAAAGGGCCTTAGCTATAACAAGGTATAAGCTCATTCCTACTCAGTCCCGTAAAAGGCCATTCGAGAGAGAGTCATGATTACGCGCACAAATAAGGCCCGATTGGTGAGACCCTCGTAAATGGGGCCTGATATTTACGGGTTTCAAAAAACTTCTGCTACAGATTATCTCTTCCATTACACGTTTCTTTAAGCATATATATATATATATATATTACATTAGATATAACCTTCTGCTCTTATCCGCCTTGAGTACAATCACATGTTCATCAGCCAACCATTTCCTGGATCTTTTTAGCATACGCTAGAAACCATCATCACAGGTTTGGTTGTTGGTAGCGCAGATTTTGAGTGCAGTTTTCCATCTGTAGTACTCCTTTTGGACCCCGTCATGACTGTGATGACGGGTCCATTCATTTATTGTATACTACTCGGGCTTTAAGATGATGTTATAAATACAGAGCTTCAATACAGAACAGTAAAAATTTCAACAGAATATTTAACACATTTTTAAGGATCCTGAATTATTTGACTTTCAATGAAAATTGTCATTTTAAGCTTATTCTTCTCTGATGATNATTATAAAATAATTATTTTAATTTGTTTTAGAATTAACGAGGAAACCTTTTATGAATACACTTTTACTTTTATACCTATACACTATGGCCCAAAAATCTGTTAACCTAAATATATTGTAATTATTTATTTACGTAAGGTCTTAAAATACATTTCGGTTGACTGACTTTTGGGTCACCCTATACTTAATGCGAAACAGTTGTTAAAATTTTATAATGTTAATAATTATCCATTGTCATTAGCCATTGTTCAATTAAACAGGTACTGTACAATTAAGTATTAATTGTCGATAAAATAAAAATATAATAGTCCTATATCAAAATTAACTTTTTGGATTAAAAAATAATGTAATTGGGCTTCAATTCGAAAAAATTGTACACCGATAAATTCGTTCGTTCGTCCGTCCGTCCGTCTGTCTGTCCTTCCTTAATCTCCAGAACAGAATCAGACACAGGAAAATCAAGACCGGATGTAGAAACCTTAGGGGGAGTTTGTCTCGATTAACTATATATAAAGTTTCGGTCTAGATCGAAAAACACGTGAATTCAATTCAAATATTTTCTTGCGTAATACGTTTTATTACGTCATAATACAGTTTTCTTTCTGTAAATAACAGGAAAATAGATCCATATATCGATATTTGGAAAACACTAGTGGAAAAAGACAGTTCTGTCCATAAGAAACTCACACATGAATGCACTCTTAGACATTTGAAAAGCCTAAAAAACGAAGAAAATGACATTTGGAGTAATATTATCCCACCAATAACGTTCTGTAGATTATACAGATGTACTTTATAAAAAAGAAAGGAAGAACACTAGACATCAAGTGAATTTATGGCTACAACTTATCAAAATTTATATGTAATTTAAGCGAAGACTCCAACTGATTTTCTTTAAAAATTAGAAAAAAAAAACTAAGATTTTAAATACGATAAATGGAGACGAATAACCTCAGTTTTACAAGTTAACAAACGATTAAATTACTCTATAGTAACGTTAAATACAGTAAAGAATTTGAATTTTAATATACTATGTATACAATTTACATAGAATTATGTACATAGAAACCGTTCTTTATACCAAAATTATATGTAAAGAGAAGCAAAACGATGCATAAACAGTGTATATTTCAATACAAATAGAATTGTATAAGAATTCATTATACAAGAAGCTTACAGAAAACGTGTAATTCCTATATAGATTCTCTGTATAGGGGGGAAAGTTGAGCATTGACACTCAGACAGACAGACGGACGGTGAGAATATATAAGTCTACTTATTATTATTTTTTTATATTGTATATTTTGCTTGTAATGTTTCCCATTTGTTTAAAGTTTTAATCCTATAAAAAAGGATTAAATTTGAATGGCTTCACTAAAATGTTAATACAAATTCAACGATTTAACTTCGTTCGAGCAAGAAATTTTATTATTTTGTATGAATTTCGAAGTGAAACGTTCCTGAAAGAATGGCCTTAATTTAGAGGTTGATTGTATTTATTTAAAATAATTTAAGTATGGTTAATTATGTGGTATATTTATAGATATAACCTATATTACACAGTACATTAAACATATGAAACATTGTAAGATACATTTACACATATCGTACATTGTAAGCTGTATTTACGTGTAAGACCTATTATAATATGTATTCATTACGTGTATACATGTAAATTATAATATAAAATATATTTATACGCCTTTAATTATAACAGAACTGAATATATGTCTTATAAATACAGGTAACACTTAAAAGAATGGTAACACTTACATGGAGAAGGTATAGCAGGATGGTAGAACTGTACTTTCTTGAGAATTCTATGACTTTTTGTACACGATGGAAGACGATCTGCCATTACAAGTCCGGCTTAACGGGTACTAATTTAATCCCTATTAACTCTAAAATCCATTGACCGATCTGCCTGAAATTTTTCACATTTACTCTTTAGGATCCCGCAGAAAATATAGAATTTATAAAACCTCAATACCCCCGCCCAATATCCTGATTTCAACTCTCCTTTACTAACACCTCAACTTTTGTGACGTTCGATAATCATAACCTTATTAGTATACATTAGCTTCATTCATCACGTAAAGATCCATCATCTATTGTGATTAATAATGGAAAAATACCGTAAGTCGCATGGTTTAGAAGACTAAATTGTGTTGACGGGTAAACGAGAAAAGTGTATTGACTTTCAACACAACAAATTTCCTGTCTCCTAGGTTTTTGTAACCATGTGATGTCCTCTGCGTGTGTGCAATAAATAAAACTCGAGATTAAGGCCCTGAAGATATTAGAAATTAGCAAAAAATATATCAAGAAATTGTTCAGAAATAGTTTATAATTTAATTATTATTATTATTTAAAATGTTTTATGTATAATTTTTTTATATCCAACGTAGATAGACTTTTTACAAAAACTTTAAAAGTATTTCATTCCCTTGATGGATAGGAAATATAAAATTTTATAGAATTTTAAAATAAACTTGAGTTATAAAAAAATATAATAAAAATAAAAATAAAACTGCATTTTCGGATTAAAAATAAACTTTAAAATAATAATAAATCGTGTATTATCCATCGGTTATGTTGGTAACATGTAAAATCTCAAAAAAATTCACTGAAAATGCTTTTAACTTAAAATAAACTTAAAACTTTAAAGTAGTATATATATATATAAAGCTGGAAACATTTAAAAAAAATTTTATCTTTGTTTTCATTCCTAATAATTGCTACCATTATTTTTAAGTCTTCAGATTGGTTCGAGTGATGTTAAAGGGATGATGTCATATCTCTCGAACCAATGGTCCTATTTTCCTGAAAATTTCTAGAAACATTTCTTCCTAACACACAAACCTCCATGCAAAATTTCAGAAATTTTTGACAAAGGGCACAAGATTTATTAAGCTTCAAAATGGGTGAAAAAATCGTACAGTACCTCCACACACACACACTCTAACATCTATATATACGGGGGTGGGAAAAAACAATTTTTTTTGCATTTTTATAAATATTTTATTGTTTTTTTTTTACAATATATACACCACATAATACACAAATACATATATATATATATATATTTAATTATTTCACATTAATTATTTATTTATAACATATTTTATTATTGAGATCTCTTGCGATAATCTCTCATCCCTTTAACTATGTGATGAGAAATGTACCTAAAAACAGAAAACCACGCTTGAGTCACTTCTTTAGTCATTTGTTCTTGTAAAGTCTCTTCTAATCCACTTTTTAATGCATCCCATAATTTCTGGAAGGAAGGAAAGAAAGGAATTTATAGGAATAAATCACTTAATACCAAGTAATTTATAAGGATAAATAAGATAACTTACATCAAACATATCTTCTTGTACGTTGTAACGTGCGTGTTTGCATCCCAATTCGAATAAAATCCCAGATAATACACGGCTATCATCTAAATTATCAATGGCAGCTTCTAATGCCTGCATAACTAGAAGAGCGTGCCTTTCCATGCCACCAAGATCCCAATCGTAAGTTCCGTCTTCTTTTAATGTCATGAATTTCTTGAAGAGTTTGCACAGTTCTGGATGCTGCGTTAGTAATCTAGATATTTATTTTTAAATAAAAGAAAAAGAAAAATTCAAATTTTATTTAGACATTTGAAGTAAATTGCTATGTTATTTTCCTTTTTCCTAAAAGAATTTTTCAATGGCTTTGCTGAAAAATCATTTTAAGAGATAGAATTTAGACATTTTATACAGAAATTAAGGAAGATGAGCGCAGAAGTGATTAATTTTTCAATTGTTTGATTCTTCTTTATTTTCCCATCGGTGGCCGAGAAGATAAAACTACAGAACAGTGGTCGTGGGTTCGCACCTCACCAACAAGCTGTCCACATAAAGTTATCGGGACAATTTGTTGATAAACAAGCGAATAAAACACATCTAAACAACGGCCAATTTCTCTTAGAAGGTCCTCAGATTGCTCATGTTTTGCAACTCAGAATACTGATAATTGGTCGTAGATTTATGTGGAGTTCTCTTTACGTGTCTAACATCTGAATAAAGGCAAATTTTCCCGTAGAAGATCCATAGTTGGGTTACGGCATAGCAACACACGGGCGTATCCCAACAAATCAATCATCATCACTTAAATATCTTGGAAAAGTTCAGCATGTCTTAGGCTATAAAATCTCCGATAACTCATTAAACACGTGGATTTACACCTGACCAACGTAGAGTTTAAACACTTAAGTAAGGCCAAGTTTCTGCTCACCTATTCGTTCCATCAATCCACAGTTCTACTACACAAAGGACCACGCAACATACAGATAATTAACACACAATGTGTTAAAAAAAAGGTTTAAAACTGTCAAAATTCTTTAAAATTTACATGGACTTTTGAAGTAAATTACTAATTTCTTTCCAAGAATTTTTTAAAATTTTCTGAAAATTCATTTTATATAGAAATCAGCGAAGAGTAACGTAAAGTAACAAGTTGCAAAATTGAATAAATATGTTAGATACCATCTTATAAACATCATAAATTTCTTGAAAAGTTTGCAATGTGAAGACTGTTGATGCATGTTGCGATAAAAAAAATCTAGATTTATTTCTATAATAATAATAATAATAATAAACAGAAAAAAAACTTAAAAATTTCTTCATATTTTTGAAATAAATTACAGTTTTTTTTTACGTTTCCAGCAAAGTTTTTACAGTTTATGAGCTGCAGAAATCAGTGATGAGGAACGTAGTTACACGCTACAAAATTGAATAGAAACATTAAAAAATAAAAAATAAATAATGTATAAAGTAGAATTCTTTTAAATTTAGATATATTATATCATTTCTTAAATAAAAATAAACGAAATCTTTTTCTACTTTAAGGAATTTAATCTTTAAATTCCTCTTTTCAAAAGCCACTTCGTGCAGCAACAAAGTAGAAAGAACGATCTTGTCATTTTGAAAGATGTCACCTTTCACTAGAAAACATTATTTTTGACGCTTTTTAAAATATTAAATTACAAATTTCTTTTTTTTT
>NW_019384417.1:479797-488509 GCF_000671375.1 Centruroides sculpturatus | reverse complement strand
TATATATTAATAAATAAATATTTCCTTCTATTATTAAATTTTTAAAAATTATATATATTTTACGCGTGATCTATACATTTTTAAAAGGGTAAAATTATTTATTGATGCAATTTTTATTCACCTTTCTTTAAGAAATTTCCATGGCAACGTGTTTTCTCTATTCATAAATGTTTATAATAATTATTTCGTAGTAAAATACGATGAAAAAACACGGAAATTGGACAATTTTCAATCATTTTTAATCTTGATTGGTCGTTTTTAAATCGTATTCGCGTTTAATTGGTTAATTTCTCATTTTTAATCTTGATTGGTCGTTTTTAAATCGTATCCGCGTTTAATTGGTTAATTTCTCAATTACGCAATAGTTAAAATTTTTAAAAAATTTCAATCGACGAGGTAATTGGTTAATTTTAAATTTAACGTTGTTTAATTGGTTAATTAACGATACGAGATATTTGAAAATTTGAAATTAAAGCGTTTTATTGGATGAATGTTCTACGACGTTATTTCTGAAATATAAAAATTGAATTAATTGGATAATTATCGAATTACTTTTTTTTTTCTTTGATGAGAGATTAAATTAATAAATTTAAAATTTTTGAAATATTGTTGGTTAATTATCCAAACGCAAATATAATTAAATCCACGTTTTTTTTCTTAATATTTTAGAAATTTAATTAAAAATTTTCTCATTACCTCACTTGCAGTAAGAATTTCGATGTTTATGACACAATTAGAGGGGAAAAAATTTAATAGAATATTTTATAGAAAATTTACAGATAATAAATTATTCAGAAATAGTATAAAAATAGAATTTTAATTTTATATATATTTTTTAAATATTTACCTTTGAAATATTATAACTCCTACATTCGCCATGTCTTGAGATACAATTTGCCAAGTTTCTGTAACAAGTTCTATTTGTCGAGAAGTTAAATTTGCTAATAATTGTTCTTCGGTTTTTCCTTTAAGCACTGTTTGACGTCCAACGTTACAACCCATCTAATTGACAATTAATCAGTCGAAATTAATTAATTAAAATCGATTTTAATGAATATTTTTTGCATTTTAAGTATATTACTCTCACTATTAGCTTCATTGGTTCATTTAAAAAATCGGAACAGTTTAATTGGTTTATTTTGAATTCTAATTCAAGTTTATTGGTTAAATTTTAAATAGAATTTAAACTTTATTTGTTAATACGTTGTGACGTAAATTAAAAAGAAAAAAAATTATTGGATATTTACAGACGTAAGAAATTGTAAAGTTTTATTGGATGTGTTCGAGATTCGTTCGGTTTTATTGGTTAGATTTAAAAACGAAATCGAAACTTTATTTGTTATTTCTTCGATGACGTAGAAATATGTTTAATGAATCATTGGCTGTTTAAATATTTAAATTTAATTGGTTTATTTTTTAAAAATTATATATATTTTACGCGTGATCTATACATTTTTAAAAGGGTAAAATTATTTATTGATGCAATTTTTATTCACCTTTCTTTAAGAAATTTCCATGGCAACGTGTTTTCTCTATTCATAAATGTTTATAATAATTATTTCGTAGTAAAATACGATGAAAAAACACGGAAATTGGACAATTTTCAATCATTTTTAATCTTGATTGGTCGTTTTTAAATCGTATTCGCGTTTAATTGGTTAATTTCTCATTTTTAATCTTGATTGGTCGTTTTTAAATCGTATCCGCGTTTAATTGGTTAATTTCTCAATTACGCAATAGTTAAAATTTTTAAAAAATTTCAATCGACGAGGTAATTGGTTAATTTTAAATTTAACGTTGTTTAATTGGTTAATTAACGATACGAGATATTTGAAAATTTGAAATTAAAGCGTTTTATTGGATGAATGTTCTACGACGTTATTTCTGAAATATAAAAATTGAATTAATTGGATAATTATCGAATTACTTTTTTTTTTCTTTGATGAGAGATTAAATTAATAAATTTAAAATTTTTGAAATATTGTTGGTTAATTATCCAAACGCAAATATAATTAAATCCACGTTTTTTTTCTTAATATTTTAGAAATTTAATTAAAAATTTTCTCATTACCTCACTTGCAGTAAGAATTTCGATGTTTATGACACAATTAGAGGGGAAAAAATTTAATAGAATATTTTATAGAAAATTTACAGATAATAAATTATTCAGAAATAGTATAAAAATAGAATTTTAATTTTATATATATTTTTTAAATATTTACCTTTGAAATATTATAACTCCTACATTCGCCATGTCTTGAGATACAATTTGCCAAGTTTCTGTAACAAGTTCTATTTGTCGAGAAGTTAAATTTGCTAATAATTGTTCTTCGGTTTTTCCTTTAAGCACTGTTTGACGTCCAACGTTACAACCCATCTAATTGACAATTAATCAGTCGAAATTAATTAATTAAAATCGATTTTAATGAATATTTTTTGCATTTTAAGTATATTACTCTCACTATTAGCTTCATTGGTTCATTTAAAAAATCGGAACAGTTTAATTGGTTTATTTTGAATTCTAATTCAAGTTTATTGGTTAAATTTTAAATAGAATTTAAACTTTATTTGTTAATACGTTGTGACGTAAATTAAAAAGAAAAAAAATTATTGGATATTTACAGACGTAAGAAATTGTAAAGTTTTATTGGATGTGTTCGAGATTCGTTCGGTTTTATTGGTTAGATTTAAAAACGAAATCGAAACTTTATTTGTTATTTCTTCGATGACGTAGAAATATGTTTAATGAATCATTGGCTGTTTAAATATTTAAATTTAATTGGTTTATTTTTTAAAAATTATCGTAGTCTTATTGATTAATTTAAAAAATAAGCAATTAAACTTATTATTTATTATATATAAGTAATAAAAATAAATAAATATTTTAATATTTATGAAATATTTTAGAAATTATTAATAAATTCAAATTAATTTAAATTTTAATTAATGCAGAATAATTTGAAATTTGGCTTTATATATAGGCCTATATATTTTTTTTAATGTACTGTACTTATACCCAAAAACTGCTAGTTAGAAGTATTAAAAGTAAGAGCAAAGTCTTATTTAGAATGAGAACTTAATTATAAGATTTGAATATATTACTGAACAATAGTAAGGAAGATGTAGAAGTGGAATACTACNAAACCAAGGATAAAAACCAAGACTTAAAACCAAAGGTTAAAACCAAGGATAAAAACCAAGACTTAAAACCAAAGGTTAAAACCAAGGATAAAAACCAAGACTTAAAACCAAAGGTTAAAACCAAGGATAAAAACCAAGACTTAAAACCAAAGGTTAAAACCAAGGATAAAAACCAAGACTTAAAACCAAAGGTTAAAACCAAGACTTAAAACCAAAGATAAAAACCAAGACTTAAAACCAAAGATAAAAACCAAGACTTAAAACCAAAGGTTAAAACCAAGACTTAAAATCCAAAGGTAAAAAAAAAATTAAGGTTAATTGTGGATAAAAATTAAGGCTTAAAACCAAGGATAATTAATAATTATAGCATAAAAACCAAGGATAAAAATAAAAGCAAGGTTAAAAATTAAGACTTTATATAAATATATTAAAATGAATAAATTTAGTTATAATTCTTTCTAGAATATAATTGTATTTGTTATTTTTAAGTCGAATTTTTATTAGTTTACACAATCGAACCTCCAACAACCGGACATTTTTATGCTTCTGTTAATGGCCGTTGTTAATAGGTTTGACTGTATCAGTCTCAGTATTCAATGCGATTATGTTGTTAATGTAAATGACTATTGATTAAAGATATAGAGTAGCAAATTTTACAATACGATCATCTGAAATGCGAAATCTTATAATTCATTAATAATCTTGTAAATTATTTCTCAATAATCATTAGTTTTAACAATATTTTCCATTAAATCAAATAATTTTAGCAATGTTTTCTATCAATTTAGTGTTCTTTCTTATTAATTTAAGTAATCTAATATTTTTTCCTACATACAAGAAGCCTCTAACATTGTCCTCTAACTAGTCTTTAGCATTGTTTTTAATTAGTCAAATAGCCTTTAATGTTCTTTATCTTTTATTTTAGTAGCCTTTAACATTATTTTTCATAAATCAATTGACCTTTAACATTGTTTCTCATCAAGTAAATTAACCTTTAATTGTACTTCCTATCAAATAATCGTTAACTGTATTACAACCATCCAATAATCAGCCTGTTCCCACCTGCTAGTATTCTGTAGCAATATTTCACAATAGTATTTATTGTTTTCTGATAATGTTTGCAATTATTACTATATTTCGAGTGAATTACACTGCTGAAACACATGATCAAGCGATGAAGATAGTATTGCTATACAATATCAATAGAAAAATAATTAGTTGACCCCCCTATAACACTGTTGATTTTTCCGTTTTATATGAATTCCATGTTGTACGAGTCACTTAGATTTTAAAATACGTGAGCCGTTCACAGCCCGGCACATGTGTTTGTAAAATCTAGGTGACTCGTACAACATGGAATTCATATAAAACGGAAAAATCAACAGTGTTATAGGGGGGTCGACTTGTATTGAAAAATGACAATTTAAGAGCTGGAACAGTTAAAAATCGATGTGGAACAACTGCTTGATTTAATAATTGACTGATATTTCATATAAATTTGATAAAATTTAGCATTAAAATTACGAAGATTGATCTATAAAAAATAATACGTGAGAATAAAGATAAAGGAAAATAGGGGGGGGGAAATGAGATAAACAGTTAAGAAGTTTACTTCTAATACGTGATAACTGTAAGTAAAAAGGAAAATTTGTGATAGTTTTATTTAGGAAATGAAGATAAGTTTGTTCAGGAAATGGAAGAATCAAGTAGATTTGATTAAAAAAAATATATAAGATATAATTTTGATCCTTTCATAATTTGTTATGGCTTTTACCTAAATATGAATTTATTTTTAAAATATTTACATTCGTTGCAATTATTTCGTTACTAATTTTAAGCTTAAAAAAGTAGCCTATATTTAAATTTATTTAAATTAAAGTTTTAAAAGTTCTAACATAATTTACACGTATATAGAATAATAATAAATTATTATAGTGATTTTTTTTTTAAAACTCTAGAATAATTATGTAAAATTTTTACCAATTTATAACTGTTATTTCTTGTGTTTTCTAGAGAAAAATATCTTTCTGGTACGGTACTTTTACTTCAATTATCTAACTGTCAAAGGTAATGTAGATTTAATGGATTCAAGCGAGCGTATTGATATATTAAAGGTGATGACACGTTATACTTTAATTTAGTACATACAAGGAAAGGGTTTTTACGACAAACAGAAAGATACTTTACTTTAATATAATATATACACGCGCTGTTTGACCTTCGTTCTTTTGGGATAAAATCATTCCTNCGATCTGCCAGAGGGGTATGTCATCCTGGAGTACTTTTCTATAGGAAACTTACTTCTATTCAAGTATGAGGCACGCAAAGAAAAACTATCCTGTTAGTTAGGCGCGAACCCATGACCAGTATTCAGTGGTTTTACCCAATTAGCCACTGGTGGATACCATCAAATAAAGTTTGAAATTATCAGATAACAATACTTTACCTTCTATTTTCTATTGGAAAAAAATTAATATATTCTTATCTATAAGTAGTTTCTTCATAATTTATGATATTTACTATTCAATTTGATATTATTTACACGTAATTATTGTAATTATAGCTATTAAGCTGATATCAAATGTTAGAATCGGTAGACCAAAAACACAAGAACGAGAATTTAATCGATAAAATTAACCGTTGCCAAGATATGGCGGCTCCAACACTTAGAACTGGAGGCATTATATAAAATTGAAGTGCTGCCAGGATATGTCTAAGTCGTATTTTAATCAAACTAAAAGTGTTGCCAAGACATATACATTTGTCGATTAACACATTACAGCGATACGTAGATACAAAGTGGTAGTGTGATGATGATAGTGGCATCATTTTATATTTTTTTAGTTATGTGTAAGTGAATTGGTTGAATTAACAAAGTAAAATGTGAGAAAAATTGTATACATATTAATTTATCAATTGTTTGTATAGCGATCAACTTTTTGGAGTATTCAAGAGGAAGAAGAACGAATGCAAAAAAAGATTATGTAAGTTTTATTGTATTTTTAACTGTTTTTGCCTTGTAGACACTCAGATGGATGTTTTTCCTGCACCCATCGTGGGTTCGACCAGGTCCACAATGGAAGCAATTGGATAGTAACACCTTAAGATAGTTTCCTGAAGGATCTAGGTTCAAATCTTGAAGTGAATCAATTTATGATGGTTTTCTAAGAGATTTCTTAAATTTAGGGATTAAATTTATGATGGTTTTCATAAATACTCATAAATAGTTTTGGCTACAGTTTTATCTTCAATTTCGCCCACTAATAACCAAGTGGATGGTCGTGGATTCGCAATTCACAACGGCTGATGAAGTTTTCTTGGTTTTTTTCACGTTAGTAACACCTAAATTGGGGCCACATTCCCATAAAAGACCTCTTGGGAGGCATTACCCCTCGGCAGATCGCCCATGTATCGCGTCGTCACAAAGGAATAAAGCAAACTATTCCCAATTTCTCAAGAAGATTGAGTTATAGCTTGTAATGAGCAGATTTGATGATAGGATTTTAATAGCCTTATATAGCTCTACCCTTATTAAATATATTAATTTTGCACCTATTCATACAACATCCCAGTTATGCCACGTTAATAAAATATTGATAAAATTTGGATTAGCTGAATCGGATACAGAAAGCAACTTTGAGCACTTTACTTCTTTACTTGTAAAAACATAAAAATTTTATTTACCAAATAAATATAATAAAATAATGATCTGACCTTTATAAATTCACATTATGGCTGTCTTATCGATCAGAAATTCAGGAACTGACACTCATTGAACAAATTGGACTTATCAGAAGAGTTCAGGAACGGTTGTCACAAATTCCCCGAACAAAAGAGAAAGCTATCAGTTAAAAAAAAACTTTACATAATAATTTATGCGATAAAAAAATTCAATTAATTATTTTAAGCTTTAAAACTACGAGGAATAAATAAATTTTTAACATAAAAAGAAAAAAAAAAAACAATATTTTTAAACTTTCTTAACTCATCAATTGTTTACGTTTTATAAGATTTAATGACGTAAACGTCGGAAGTTAAGTTTATTATTTAATTAATATGATTGGCTTACCTTTAATTACTTAAGTTTAATGGAAGGATAGGAGAAATAATACATTCTCAATCATAGCTTGCACTAAATAAGTGCGAACGGGAGGTGCTCCACGGTTGTAGATCAATCAAACAAACTGGGCATGCGCTTCTCTTCATTTCTCTTCCCTCCTCATCCACCGATTAACTGTCAAGATGAACTGTCATCTTCTATGACCTTGAAGTGAGAAAGTACTTTTACAAAATTACAATTTTCCTGCTGCAAGTTTCTATATATATATATAGGCCTATATATTGTAAATATATTGAAGTATCATTTTGTAAGTTTTTTTTTGTGTTTGTTTTTCAGGTAATAACACTTCTCCTAGGTTATAAATGTATGTAATTTTCAACTCCACTTAGAAAGATCGCTTGAGAAACGTCACACTTGAACATTTCTCTCGTGTATTATCATTTCTTTTCTTATGTATGGACAGGCCTGTGTGTAGGATTTTAAAATGGGTGACGTTTTTAAAAAGTACACATAAATCAGTAAACTTTGACAATAGTTTACAATTTATAACTGCATCGGATCGATAAAATAAGGCAAAACAACACATGGGAAATATGCCAAGGGGGCATTCATTCCTTAAGGGAGACTTTGTATAGCAAATTCACCCTTATTTAGGTGTTAGATACGTAAAGAAAATCCGAAAAATTCCTCGTTGGTCAGGCCACGATCAATTACCAATGTTCAGTGGTGTTATCTTGCAATTTACGTTCGTTATAGATTTTCCTGAAGGTTTTTCGATGTTTTAAAGGAGAAAACCGATGCTTTTGCACTTTAAAGTAGGGGAAGGATATAGAAAAGTTTAAAGTTATTAGCATTTTTATCTATTAAATCTTATTTTTACTTACTTTTTTATTAAAATATTTACTTCTTTTGTTAAAATATTTACTAACATTTATAAAAATATACAAAAAATACTTACTATTATTCAATATTAATGTCGAAAATGTGTTGTGTAATCCTGAAAATAAAACATTAATAAGTATAACAAATATAAAAACTATTTAAAAGTTTCTTATATATAAATAAAGAATTTAGTAAATAAATAACAAAAAAAAATTAAGTAAATTCCTACAAGAAAATTAAATAAAAATTACATCAAACATATTCGGTCCTTCATTAAATATAAAAGATAAATCGCTTTAAAAAAATTTTTTTTTTATCAAAGATACCGACAACTAAACTAATTGGTTGAAGATATAAAAGTAGGAGGAACTTGCGACAATCATTGCCTTTCTTTCAATTAAGTTTTATTTTAATGTTTTTTACTTTAGTAATACTTTTAATTTAATAAAAATTAATTGAAGAAATAGAAAAATCGGCTTAAGGCTTCCAATAGTGAAGAAAATCCCGGCTAACTTACCTTATCGATGCTTTCAGCATATTACAAAAATTTAAACGACATTAAAAAAGAGTGTATTATAATTTCTAAATAATAAAATTTAATAAAAATAATCATAATTAATATATAAAAA
>NW_019384417.1:457970-472784 GCF_000671375.1 Centruroides sculpturatus | reverse complement strand
AGTGTTTTTTTTTTTTTATATTTTTATGAATTTTAATTAAATCGAATTGATTAAAGTTATAAAGTTTTGTTTAATAAATATTATTGGAAAATTTTAAGATAATGCTTTAAGCTTCTCATTTTCAGAAATGTTATCTTATAATAATTAATGAGAGTAATTAGTTTAATAAAACCCTTTTAATTAGAATGAAAATTATTCAGCATTAAGCTTCAAACAAATCGAATTTTTTTTTAAATCCAATAGAAGAATATAATTTTTTTCGTTTCTGAACTAAAGTCGTGGGTTCGGTTGTTTATCCGAATATGATCCGAACCCACGACATTTCTGTACTTCTCTATTACAATCGAACCCACGTTTTACTCATTTTATTTTTATAATCAAGAACTTTTCTTGGTTATTATTCAGAATCCCTAAATAAGAACCGAACCCTAGATAACGATAATAATTCATCACTCCTACATCAGTAATACACTCAAGTATAGAAGTTTATAACACAGTTATAAACTTCTATACTTGAGTGTATACACTTGTCAATAAAAGAAAAGACGGGTTCGGATCCTATAATTTTCTAACACTAACGAAACTCAGAGTATTTAACATTATGAATGATTAATCAATCTCTTTCGATTATCGGAAATTTGGTCTTGGGACTCGAACTATTGACAGTAGATTGCCTACTTGTCTTTTGTCCAGAACGTAGGTGGTCCCATCCCACACATTCTATTGACATGTTCGATTATATGTTTTTTTTTTCCCCCGTGTTAACACCACACAACTCACATTACGTTCTCCTTTTCTGGTGTAATTCTTTACCAGTTTAATGGTATTAAATACTAATAAATTCAAAATATTATGGATAGATTGTAATTTATAATTAACCCATACATTTACATTGATTTTACTTGTTTATTTATCATTAATAATCCTTTTTATAACAAGTCTGTAAGTAGCTTTATTCTCCGAGATATGTCCTCACCACAAGGCTTCTCCCATTCTGGGCCTGGTCGTGCTCATTACCGGTATAGAAGGAAGGCCCTTTTAGAGTACACAGCAAAAACATTAAAAAAATCTAACCATAAGTATGGTATAGTATGGAATAAGGCAACATTGGGCGATCTGCCAGAGGGGTATGTCATCCTGGAGTACTTTTCTATAGGAAACTTACTTCTATTCAAGTATGAGGCACGCAAAGAAAAACTATCCTGTTAGTTAGGCGCGAACCCATGACCAGTATTCAGTGGTTTTACCCAATTAGCCACTGGTGGATACCATCAAATAAAGTTTGAAATTATCAGATAACAATACTTTACCTTCTATTTTCTATTGGAAAAAAATTAATATATTCTTATCTATAAGTAGTTTCTTCATAATTTATGATATTTACTATTCAATTTGATATTATTTACACGTAATTATTGTAATTATAGCTATTAAGCTGATATCAAATGTTAGAATCGGTAGACCAAAAACACAAGAACGAGAATTTAATCGATAAAATTAACCGTTGCCAAGATATGGCGGCTCCAACACTTAGAACTGGAGGCATTATATAAAATTGAAGTGCTGCCAGGATATGTCTAAGTCGTATTTTAATCAAACTAAAAGTGTTGCCAAGACATATACATTTGTCGATTAACACATTACAGCGATACGTAGATACAAAGTGGTAGTGTGATGATGATAGTGGCATCATTTTATATTTTTTTAGTTATGTGTAAGTGAATTGGTTGAATTAACAAAGTAAAATGTGAGAAAAATTGTATACATATTAATTTATCAATTGTTTGTATAGCGATCAACTTTTTGGAGTATTCAAGAGGAAGAAGAACGAATGCAAAAAAAGATTATGTAAGTTTTATTGTATTTTTAACTGTTTTTGCCTTGTAGACACTCAGATGGATGTTTTTCCTGCACCCATCGTGGGTTCGACCAGGTCCACAATGGAAGCAATTGGATAGTAACACCTTAAGATAGTTTCCTGAAGGATCTAGGTTCAAATCTTGAAGTGAATCAATTTATGATGGTTTTCTAAGAGATTTCTTAAATTTAGGGATTAAATTTATGATGGTTTTCATAAATACTCATAAATAGTTTTGGCTACAGTTTTATCTTCAATTTCGCCCACTAATAACCAAGTGGATGGTCGTGGATTCGCAATTCACAACGGCTGATGAAGTTTTCTTGGTTTTTTTCACGTTAGTAACACCTAAATTGGGGCCACATTCCCATAAAAGACCTCTTGGGAGGCATTACCCCTCGGCAGATCGCCCATGTATCGCGTCGTCACAAAGGAATAAAGCAAACTATTCCCAATTTCTCAAGAAGATTGAGTTATAGCTTGTAATGAGCAGATTTGATGATAGGATTTTAATAGCCTTATATAGCTCTACCCTTATTAAATATATTAATTTTGCACCTATTCATACAACATCCCAGTTATGCCACGTTAATAAAATATTGATAAAATTTGGATTAGCTGAATCGGATACAGAAAGCAACTTTGAGCACTTTACTTCTTTACTTGTAAAAACATAAAAATTTTATTTACCAAATAAATATAATAAAATAATGATCTGACCTTTATAAATTCACATTATGGCTGTCTTATCGATCAGAAATTCAGGAACTGACACTCATTGAACAAATTGGACTTATCAGAAGAGTTCAGGAACGGTTGTCACAAATTCCCCGAACAAAAGAGAAAGCTATCAGTTAAAAAAAAACTTTGAAATTTATTTTCAAAAATGTTGACTATAACACTATACCCTACAGATTTGTATTGAGATATTTAAAAATTGTTTTTGCCGTTTACGCATTAACAAGGATTTTTTTCATCAAGCCATTGTGGGTTTGACCAGATCCACGATGAAACGACTATGAGTAACAGGACATTCATTACTACTTTCTCGGCTGTTTGTGGCTACAGAATACCATTTCTATAATCATTATACTGGACCAGATTAATGGAAGATAGGATTGTTGGGATAAGACAATGCAAACCATATGGACCATATGCCAAAGAAAAATATCTCCTAGGAGGACTATCAATACAAAAGTGATCCTTATTTAGACTTAAACACTTAAAAATATCTCAGGAAACTTCGCGTGGTCAGGAATCCGCAACCAACTGCCAATGTTCACTGATTTTATCCACTTCACCACCATTGTTGGACCATCCATAAATTGAATTTTACACTTTGTTTAGTTAAGTTATAGCAATGCAACACTTGTGCGATTTGACTAGGGTCTAGGGAAAGGCCTTCCAAAAAGTCTTTTTTTAAAGGGGTAACTGGCCCATATTTAGGCATTAAAGGCGTGGAGAAAACACGGAAAACTCCACGTGGCCAGCCTGTTCTGGCGAGGAGCTTGGCACTGGTTATTGGCACACTTTGTTATTGCGATATTCAGTAGAACAAATTCTATATATACTGTATATTGAAATAATATAATAATAAAAAAAGTCTTCTTTCTAGTTCGTTTGCTACGAAGACAACTGCATCACTGAAGAAGAATTTGTGGAACATTTACAATATTCTAATTTCAATAATTTTATGAAACATATGCCTTTCATCGGCGATATGTATCATACCGCTTTCGAAGATATCAACACTGATATATTTATCAATATGATTGATGTTTTAACTACTGAAGTGTATAAAATAATTAATGCAAGTTTTATCAAACGAGAAGCGATCAAAAACGTATTCAATCCAGCCAAACATCTTTACGAAGCTGTCAAAAATAAGAAAATTCCATTGGTTAATATAGAAAAAATTAAAAATTCTACTGAAAACTTATATCACGCAACTAATATTTTAAATAATTTATTGTACGAAGATCCGGAAATTCGAGATTACGAAATACAATATACCGAAAAAACACTTAAAACAATCAAAATGATTTATGATGATATTAAATAAGTGTAATGTATTGAATGTTTAATAAATAGATCTACTACTAATTATTACAGTAAGAGTACTTTAACTCCTTATTTATATATGTATATATATGTTAAAATCGAACTTTTTATAGTAAAATAAAGAGTAATATGTAAAGGTCGATTGAGGCGCGAACTAATGCGAAACGTTTCAATATGGCGTCGGGAAAATGGTACGTACGTGTTACATTTTATAGCTTAATATTTGTTAAATTCTTTAATAATTAATTATTTTATTAATAACGATAATATTAATAATAGTTAAACTTTCCTTAAAGCATATTATACAATTGAGAGCAGAGTTACATAATTAGTAACTTGATTTTTTAATTATTTTATACGGTTTTACAATAGATTAACTTTTGCCTATTTTTATTTTAATAGTAATGTTTTCTATACATTAATAATTTATATGTATTTTACCAGTGAAATTCAAAATTTCTTTAAAAAACGAAATTTGACACTGAGTGGACGTATCAGTGTCTCATCGCCATGTTATTAGAAGTAATACGGCGATGAGACACCGATATAACCTCGAGAACAGTATATTTTACTGAATATATATAATAAAATATTACACTTCTTGAAAAATTGTATATGTAATGAACACCAATCTACAGCTAATTAAACTTTGTTAAATTAATTAGTTTGCTTAATGTTTGTCACAAATTTGATTTAACTATTGTTTTTTAGTCATGAAAGTAATGACAATTCTCTGATAAACACGAATAATTAAAACACAATTTCTTTCATAAAAATTTTAAAACAAGTGCAGTACAATAATAATTTTTAATAGAAAAATTTATTCTAAATTTAAATAAATTTATTAAAATTATCCTGTAAATTATGTACGAATGTGCAGATGTTGAAATTTAGTAAACAAGTGTAGAATGTGGCATTTGCAGTAAATATACCTGTACACAGATGAGTTTATAGAGAATAAAATATAAGCCTATATTTTTATTACAATTAAGTTTAATTTCCTTAAAATTCTAATGGTTATAACATATAAATGACTGGCATTATAACACTGCAATAACTACGTGGTCCTTTATTAAGGTATTTAAATAAATGAATCAATTAAACAGATAAACTTAATCTTTAAAAAAATCTTACAGTTTTAATTATAATTTTAAAATATTTTCAATTTATTTATTAATTAATAAATATATTTTAAAGTATATAATAAATGGTAGAAGTGTATAGGTAGTTGCTGCAAATACAATTGTATAAATACATCTGGAAACCCTGATTGACAAACAACTTGATAAAAGTTTACGTGGCAATTATACAAAATTTTTCGAGTGAACACTTAGATCATAATTTAGCATCTGACGATGAAGTTGATTCGTTCTTTCTCTCTATTCTTAATTTTTGGTAAGTAGCTTTTAACGTAAAAGAGAACGTTGAAGGGTTGTTTTAATGTACTGTACTTCCTTTACGTTGCAGTTACCAGCTTGTTTGATGGTACGTATGGAAGAAAAAGCGAGAAGAAACCAGAAAAGGGTAGGAATTTTATGTCACTTATTCGATAAATATACATAGTGTTTGAAGTTTAGTAGATCCTGCTTTAAGGCGGTCAAAAAGAATTAGGATTTTTTAGAAATAGTCTGTCTTATCCCTCAACACCTGATCATTAATTGTGACCTTTATTCTATACTCATTACAAAATGCACGATGGGGAATAAAGGCCAGAACGGACTTTACGATGAGTCTAGTTAAATCCCTCTTAAAGCGAAAAGAATAGGAAAAATGTTGGCCATTTTTATGAAGTATTATTTCCGAGAAAGTAATCGAAATTTATGACACTAATCTTACAGTAATTATGTAACTCGCTGGATCGCTTTTTAGAAACCAGTTGAATCATAAAAGTAGTTTTCAAAATTCAAAATTATATAATAATAATATGTATTTTCAGAAACGTAAGCTTATTTTCTGACAATAAGCTGATAGCAATTAAGAATTAGCGGTTTACGAGGGTTTTCAGTTCTCCAAGTACTAATTAAGTTGTGAAAGGGTGTGTGTATTTCTAGAAATTTACGTTAAAACATAAATTTGTAATTAATCAAATGGTTAAATACATTACACTAAATTAGATATTTTCTTTATAAGTTAGTACTAAACATTGCCTATAGATTTAGAGTTCATCATTGCGTATATAAAATTTCCTCCTTTCATTTATTCATGGAAAATATATTCTTAAAAATACAAAAAAATTCTCGTAAATTGTTAAATTGCAGGGAATCGCAGCTTATTTAAAAAAAAATTTTTAATTTAACCGCTTCGTCCTTCCCACTGTCTTCCAGAAGTATCCAAGTTGGATTCTCATTCGGGATGGACATTTTTCACCTTTCTGACTTTGTGTAATTTAATATAAAAAAAGAGAATTTCATTTATTTCCTTCTCTCATTTTTACCTCTATTTTTCTGTACATTTTTTTAAAATTATCTCTAAGTTGCTTACTAATTCAGGATTTCACTTTACTACTTCTTAATACTTTTTCTCCCTCAAGTACTGTGATTCCTAAAGATATTTTATGTAGATTACAAATTACATCTTCAAATATGTATTCAATTAAGTTTGAAGGTGTGTTTTATTTATGTGATATCGATGATAGTATTATTATTTACGAGAAATTTCTTTCTAGTATTATTGTCAAGGCGATAATTGCATAAGCAAAGAAGAATTTATTGAACACAAGAAATATCCTACTATGAATGATTTCATGCGACATATGCCTGTGATCGGAACAATGTATACTAAACCATTCACACAATTAAACAGCAGAGAAATTGCTGGTATGGTAGACGCTTTGACTGCAGAAGCCAAGAAATTAGATGAAGATTACGAATCGGTAACGAAGGAAAACGTTAAGAACGTATACAATCCAGCAAAACATATTTTTGAAGCACTTGACAAACATGTAATTCGACAAGCTAATAAAAATGATGTAAGAGATTCTACTGTACAACTGTACGAAGTAACAAAATCTCTGAATGATAAATTAATTAATGATGCAGAAATTCGAGATGATGAAATTAACTTCACTGAGAAAACCTTAGGTTTAATTAAAAGTGTTTATTATGATCTTGATTAATTGATCGTATCTATGAAAAGTGTTTCATAGAATTGCAATAAAATGGTTTTAAAATGTATTTAAAATTGTTTAATTAATTAATGCAGTGGAAACTCGATTATCCGAAACAATTTTTAAAAATCTAGAACCAGCATTGTAGTACATACTACAGAGTATAGTACAATACCTACGAATAGTACAGTATTTATTGCTTACGAATATTTTAAATGTACTATGGGCGATAAAACCAAAACTAATAAAAAAGTAATAATAAAATAAATAAAAAATAAATAAACGATTTTCTGTATTGACTACTGGTCCCATCAAATTCGGAAAATCGAGTTTCTATTGTATACACAATATACGAACGGTAGATTCGACAGATTGATGAATTAAGGCAACTCAATATTCGGGGCAATCTGCTAAAGGAGGTGCCTCCCGGAAGGACTTTCTATGGTAAACTGCACCCTACTTATTAGACAGGTGATGAAAACCCGGTAAACTCTACGCGGCTATCCGTTGGTTAGGCGCGAGCCCGACGAACCACGAAATTATAGAATATTATAGAAACTTTTTATTACCAAACTCATGAGATAATGATAAATTATAATGTCAAGAGAAAATGCCAAATTGCTGCTTAGATATATACGAAGGTGCAGCAATTTATTCATTAAATCTGATCTATTGAAAAAGAATTAGAAATAAATGCCAATACACACTCATACATGAAATGTTCTCTTTTAATTTTATTTTTTGGGTACAAGGAATCCCACAACGTTCCAGATTTGCAAAAAAGTCGGAGTGTCCAACTTCACATGATTACAATACTTTCCCGTGATACATTTCAAAAGTGGTAAAATTTAAAGTTTATTATTATTGAAATACAGTAATATCAAAATAATTATGGTTTTGCCATACCAAATAAAAAAACCAGCAACGAGTTGCTTAACTTTCCCAAACATTTGGTGGCGCCATCTGTTACGACATTTTAAAAATATAAAAAGATTTTATTAACCGTTTATTAACCGTTGTAAAATAGCAAAACATTAAAATTTTGAGGATAGGGATGGGTTTGATATAAAAGTTTAGATGCTAATAACAAGAAAAATTGTCATGACGTTTGGCCCTACTGGAGATAAACACGATCTCCATTATCTTCCCACCCCTTCGACCTTTAATTACCAAAATTCCACGCGACTAATGCTCATTAAAAACAAACCATATAGCAAAATTAAAGAAAATTTCACACACAAACACACCACCCAACATCCATACATACAGAAAATACCTCCGAAATTTTTTGCTGTTCTAGACGTTTCAGGATATCCTAAGCCAACGAATGTAAAATTCTTGAGTGAAGATCATTTTATTCTTACTCATTTATACATAACAACCAGGAATGTAATTAATAGATTGCTATTTATTTTAAAAAGCGATGTATCTTTCTTATGTACATAGAATTTATAGTATACAAGTTTAAAGTTCAATTAAATACTCTTATTGTAGTCATTAACATATTCAATAAAATCAGATGATATAATTCAACAAAAATTACTAACAAAATGCCAAAATATCTCAATATAAAATCAAATTATAAATAAACAAAGAAATAAAATTCATTAAAAATGTCTTCTAAAAGTTAAACTTGTTTATAACAACCGGCATTAAGAAAAGTCTTCTAAATATCTGAAGCAGACTTTCATCCAAAAAGCAATCTCTGTTAATTCCTGTTGAAGCTTTTCGTCATGTACAACGCGATTCTTTCTTGGCCCTGANCTTAAATACTTTTATTATAGTCATTAATATATTCAATAAAATCAGACGATTGTTGGTAATTGTTGTTGAATTATATCGAAACATGTACCAAATGTCAGGAAATACCTAAATCAATTATAATAAAACAAAGTAATAAAATTCATTAAAAATGTCTTTTAAAAGTTACACTTGTTTATAACAATCGGCATTTAAGAAAAGTCTTCTAAATATCTGAAGCAGACTTTCATCCAAAAAGCAATCTCTGTTAATTGCTGATGAAGCTTTTCGTCATGTACAACGCGATTCTTTCTTGGCCCTGAAAATTATTTTTTTATTATTCAAGAAAATTCTTCTATATATCTGAAGCAGACTTTCATCCAAAAAGCAATCTCTGTTAATTGCTGTTGAAGCTTTTCGTGACGAACAACACGATTCTTTCCTGGCCCTGAAAATTATTTTTTATTATTCAAGATTATTTATCAAATTAAAATAATTTACTACAAACAAAAACAAACTTCTTACTAAATATAGTAAGAAAAGTAAAAGCTTCTTACTAAAAGTAAGCAAAAGTAAAAGCATATTNAAAATAAAAGTTTTGAATACTGAAAAAAGGTGAACGGCTTGCTCGGTGCCCAATAATGAACAATAATTTGAAATAATTCAATTTTGTGTCAGGTTGGCCTCCACTAGGACCCCCATAACAAAACTCTGGCTACGCCCATGACCACCACACGGCCTTTCTCCCATAATAAAAAATGTGTAGAGCGTGAGTCTGTTAGCGTTATTATTCTATCACGTCACACAAGATGGCATTGGTACGAGCGTTCTTAATAGAAACCGTCAAATTGAAGCTAAATTCAAAACTCCACCACTCAACAAGATAAAAAAATAAAACTAAGAATATTACGTAAGACGAGATCTATTACCCCCTACCCCNATATATATTTATGAAAAATACATATTTAAAAATACAAAAAAATTATTGTAAATTGTCAAATTGCAGGGTATCGTAGCTTATTTTAAAAAATTACTTTAATTTAATCGCCTCATCCATCCCACCGTCTTTCAGAAGTGTCCAAGTTGGATTCTCATTTAGAATGGATATTTTTTTTTCTTTCTGACTTTGTGTAATATAATATTACAAAAACGTATTTCATTCATTTCCTTCTCTCATTTGTACTTTTATTTATTTTTTTTTACATCTTCTCATTTTATCTCTAAGTTTCTGACTAATTCAGGAACGGTACTTTACTACTACTTCCTTTTTTCATAATACTTCTCCCTCAAGTACTATAATTCCTAAAGATATTTTATGTAGATTACAAATTAAATCTTCAAATATGTATTCAATTAAGGTTGAAGGTGTGTGCTATTTATGTGATATCGATGAAAATATTATTATTTACGAGAAATTTGTTTCTAGTATTATTGTCAAGGCGATAATTGCATAAGCAAAGAAGAATTTATTGAACACAAGAAATATCCAACTATGGATGATTTCATGCGACATATGCCCGTGATCGGAACAATGTATACTAAGCCATTCACAGAATTAAACAGCAAGGAAATCGCTGGTATGGTAGACGCTTTGACTGCAGAAGCCAAGAAATTAGATGAAGATTACGAATCGGTAACGAAGGAAAACGTTAAGAACGTATACAATCCAGCAAAACATATTTTTGAAGCACTTGACAAACATGTAATTCGACAAGCTAATAAAAATGATGTAAGAGATTCTACTGTACAACTGTACGAAGTAACAAAATCTCTGAATGATAAATTAATTAATGATGCAGAAATTCGAGATGATGAAATTAACTTCACTGAGAAAACCTTAGGTTTAATTAAAAGTGTTTATTATGATCTTGATTCATATCTATTCATCATATCTATAAAAAGTGTTTCATAGAATTGCAATAAAATGGTTTTAAAATGTATTTAAAATTGTTTAATTAATTAATGCAGTGGAAACTCGATTATCCGAAACAATTTTTAAAAATCTAGAACCAGCATTGTAGTACATACTACAGAGTATAGTACAATACCTACGAATAGTACAGTATTTATTGCTTACGAATATTTTAAATGTACTATGGGCGATAAAACCAAAACTAATAAAAAAGTAATAATAAAATAAATAAAAAATAAATAAACGATTTTCTGTATTGACTACTGGTCCCATCAAATTCGGAAAATCGAGTTTCTATTGTATACACAATATACGAACGGTAGATTCGACAGATTGATGAATTAAGGCAACTCAATATTCGGGGCAATCTGCTAAAGGAGGTGCCTCCCGGAAGGACTTTCTATGGTAAACTGCACCCTACTTATTAGACAGGTGATGAAAACCCGGTAAACTCTACGCGGCTATCCGTTGGTTAGGCGCGAGCCCGACGAACCACGAAATTATAGAATATTATAGAAACTTTTTATTACCAAACTCATGAGATAATGATAAATTATAATGTCAAGAGAAAATGCCAAATTGCTGCTTAGATATATACGAAGGTGCAGCAATTTATTCATTAAATCTGATCTATTGAAAAAGAATTAGAAATAAATGCCAATACACACTCATACATGAAATGTTCTCTTTTAATTTTATTTTTTGGGTACAAGGAATCCCACAACGTTCCAGATTTGCAAAAAAGTCGGAGTGTCCAACTTCACATGATTACAATACTTCCCGTGATACATTTCAAAAGTGGTAAAATTTAAAGTTTATTATTATTGAAATACAGTAATATCAAAATAATTATGGTTTTGCCATACCAAATAAAAAAACCAGCAACGAGTTGCTTAACTTTCCCAAACATTTGGTGGCGCCATCTGTTACGACATTTTAAAAATATAAAAAGATTTTATTAACCGTTTATTAACCGTTGTAAAATAGCAAAACATTAAAATTTTGAGGATAGGGATGGGTTTGATATAAAAGTTTAGATGCTAATAACAAGAAAAATTGTCATGACGTTTGGCCCTACTGGAGATAAACACGATCTCCATTATCTTCCCACCCCTTCGACCTTTAATTACCAAAATTCCACGCGACTAATGCTCATTAAAAACAAACCATATAGCAAAATTAAAGAAAATTTCACACACAAACACACCACCCAACATCCATACATACAGAAAATACCTCCGAAATTTTTTGCTGTTCTAGACGTTTCAGGATATCCTAAGCCAACGAATGTAAAATTCTTGAGTGAAGATCATTTTATTCTTACTCATTTATACATAACAACCAGGAATGTAATTAATAGATTGCTATTTATTTTAAAAAGCGATGTATCTTTCTTATGTACATAGAATTTATAGTATACAAGTTTAAAGTTCAATTAAATACTCTTATTGTAGTCATTAACATATTCAATAAAATCAGATGATATAATTCAACAAAAATTACTAACAAAATGCCAAAATATCTCAATATAAAATCAAATTATAAATAAACAAAGAAATAAAATTCATTAAAAATGTCTTCTAAAAGTTAAACTTGTTTATAACAACCGGCATTAAGAAAAGTCTTCTAAATATCTGAAGCAGACTTTCATCCAAAAAGCAATCTCTGTTAATTCCTGTTGAAGCTTTTCGTCATGTACAACGCGATTCTTTCTTGGCCCTGAAAATTATTTTTTATTATTCAAGATTATTTATAAAATTAAAATAATAATAATTCACTACAAACAAAAACAGACTTATTACTAAATATAGTAAGAAAAGTAAAAGCAAAAATTCATATACTTTCTCGTATAAAAGTATGAACTTCTACTTCCTTCTCTCACTAATCGTATAGTTTAGTTAGTTTAAATATTACTGTTTATTTAATCTAAATTTATGCTGCTTATTATTCATAGTTAAAATATGAAGAAAAAATATTTTAATGTGAATAGTAAATACCTTTAAAATATATTAAATGAATCTTCGTTTTTAAATCAATTTTTCCATTGGAAAATCTTTCTCTCATCATTCGTATCAGTTTCAAAATCTTCATTGTCAAGTATTGCAATTGTGCGATTTCACATTTGTACGGATCGTGATAATAATTTTCCAGTTTTATAACATCGTGAGCACAAAGTGATTCTTGTACGATCTGCAAGGTTATAGCTTTCATCGGATATAGGCCCTGTAAAAGCAGTTAAGGACTTGTTTCTATTAACATTTCTGAAGACTAAATTTAAATTATTAATTTAAACTACCATTCTGTTTCTGTCTGATGGCGTTATACGCATATTTTTTATTACCCATACTAAATTAACATCCAGTCTTCGGTGGAGAAAAAATTTAAAACTCAGGATCTCTTTTTGTATGTTAGATTTATTCGGTTCCTTGAAAAAAATGTAGTAAATTAAATTACAATGACTACTTACAGTAGAAGTTCGTTAATCCGGCAACCCATAATCGGGAAAATCTCAGAATGGCAGTGTTCCGCAAATGGAAATTTCACACGCGGTATGTAAATGATCCTGGGTGGAATCGAGTGTGGCACAATATAGTCATGCAGTGTATGAAGTTCAGACTAGTTAAAGAGTGCGCATTATTAAAATCAGAATAATACAGCAACGTTTGCTAATGTAAAACGTACGGCAATGGGCGCGTTGCCTTTTATAGCAGCTTTAGTGTATATGGATTAGCAAGCCAATTAATTAAAAAGCATGTTTTAAATGAAACGGGCTTTCTAATTGACAATGTCATTGCTTTGCTCATTCAAGTGTATTAAAGCCGTTTTCTCGGAAACACGTCCAATGTTCAAATTGCACGAAACTTTCTGAATTTTGCGAAAATACAAAAATACGTGCAGTGTTCCCCACTGCAAATATTTTTGCTTATTACTACATACTTTAGACTCCAAAGTAAAATATAGTAAAGGTTTTTAAGCATTGGA
Source organism: Centruroides sculpturatus (assembly GCF_000671375.1). Lineage (NCBI taxonomy): Eukaryota > Metazoa > Arthropoda > Arachnida > Scorpiones > Buthidae > Centruroides > Centruroides sculpturatus. Next base: position 459,125 of record NW_019384417.1, on the reverse strand, counting down.
GGGCCTCATACGTTCAAATGGTAATGGAATTTAAATTACCAATTTTAAATCTGTTCAGTAGAACGAGTACCAAACTCTCATGGACGTCATTTAATTTAACCGCTCTTAGCAGTAGTTATGTCTCTGAATATTCAGTAATCACACACCATTCTGGTTTCCTAAATACCGCATTAACGAAATTCTACTATTATAACAGAATTTTAAGATAATTATTAATAGCAAGTTTCTTACTCTAGTTTGAACTTTATGTAGCAGAATTTCTTTATCCTTTAAATAATATCCTCGAGAATGTATTCCAAACCTGATCGGTTTTAAACCCTTCTTATAACATTTCTGTAAAGTACAAAATTTACATTTATAAAGCGACTCGCAGTTACTAGTCATACGGCATCTGTAGCAACGTCTGTGAATGATTGCTGTGAAAACAAACTGAAGACAACGTTTGCACGCCTCACATCCATAATAATCATTCCATGCCTGGCGATAACAAATTCTGCATTGACTAATTATCATTCTACCTTTAAAAAAATAATTAAAAATATAGCGTATAAAAGCTACATGTAGTTAAATTATGTTTACATCCGAAAATATTAAATATGTCGTTTACCTCTTTGACCTTTTTGTTCTGTAATCTGCTCTATTGTAGCCATTATCGTTTAAAAATATAAAAATAAATGAATACGAAACATTCACTTTTAACGAGTCTTCATTTGCATAAATTACGTAATATTTTTCGAAAATAAAATGTAATTAAATAATAAATATTTTTAAAATAAAATTATTAATTAATCATTAATTAATGGCCCCTGAATTTTTTTCTTAAAACTATTTTTATACTTTGAAGGTAAATTTTAAGTTTTAGTTATTATGAAATTAGAAAATAAATGTAATTGAAAATTCATATTACTAATTAATTAATTATTTATTTTCAATAATATAAAAATGACGTTCGCTTTAATTTTGTACCAGTTATTAATACAAGTAACGTCAAATATAAACAGAATTTGTAATTTTGTTTTTTGAAACCCTGTCCTGTTTTATATTTGTGGCGTAGTATACAGTACAGCAGTATTGTGTTTTGTTCCAAAGACACGTGGCAAGTTTTCCATCAAATTCCTTTATTAGTTGAGTCGATTAAAGGAATTTGATGGAAAA
>NW_019384417.1:425892-457814 GCF_000671375.1 Centruroides sculpturatus | reverse complement strand
CCCCCCCAGGAAATCACAGCCGAAAAAGTGTTGAGTCGATTTGTAAACACCTAAAGCTAAAATAAAAGTTTTGAATACTGAAAAAAGGTGAACGGCTTGCTCGGTGCCCAATAATGAACAATAATTTGAAATAATTCAATTTTGTGTCAGGTTGGCCTCCACTAGGACCCCCATAACAAAACTCTGGCTACGCCCATGACCATCACACGGCCTTTCTCCCATAATAAAAAATGTGTAGAGCGTGAGTCTGCTAGCGTTATTATTCTATCACGTCACACAAGATGGCATTGGTACAACGAGCGTTCTTAATAGAAACCGTCAAATTGAAGCTTAAGTTCAAAACTCCACCACTCAACAAGATAAAAAAATAAAACTAAGAATATTACGTAAGACGAGATCTATTACCCCCTACCCCCGAGTAAGAAATCGTAAGAAGTCCTTGACACCCACCCACCCCAAAATATCTTACGTAATTTATGGACGGTCCCTTAGAAATAAACTTTTGCTATCAGATACCGAAAAAGACAAATAATCTAAAAATTCTTGTTTTGTCAGTCGCATTAACCTGTTTTATTAAATGATCTGTACTTCTCATTGTTGGATACTAAGCAGTTAGCATAGACTTTCCATTCTTTGTACCTTTTTCTATTTTCTGCTCCACGTGAAGATTACCAAAAGAAGAATACCAAAAGGCCATATAAACTGCATTTATATGGAATAAGGCAAAAGTAATACAAACAAAACCGCGCCTACCTAGCAGGTTGGCCCGACGTTGCTCGGGAAAAAGTAACGATAGGGAAGATTAACATTATTACGTTAGAGTCAACCTTACCCGTTTTCACCGAATGCAAGAATTGGGTCCCCCTGTTTCAGGACTGATTAGAGAATTTTTAGATGGGTCTAAAAATATGTTCGATTTCCCGCAAAAACGAAAAATCTGCATCTGCGTCTTGCACGTCGCTTTCTCTTAACAATTCCATTCTTACATAACACTTCCATTGTTAACACTTCCATTATTACTTAAAACTTCCATTGTTACTTAACACTTTCATTGTTACTTGACACTTCCATTGTTAAGTAACACTTCCATTGTTGATGAAAGCGTTAAGCCTTAATCCTGTCTTTTTCCCCCGGGGGGAATTTCGAAAAATCCCTTTTTAGTGTGCGTTTTCGTGACGTACCCTAACTATGTACCAAATTTCAACTTTGAACTCCTAACCGTTTGGGCTCTGCGCCTATTATTATTATCATTATCATTATCAATCCGTCTCGATTATATATATAGATTCATCATTAATTAATGGTCCCTGAATTTTTCTCTAAAATCTGTTTTTTATGCTTCAAAGGTTACAGTTTTAGTTATTATAAAATTAGAAAATAAATGTAATTGAAAATTCTTATTATTAATTAATTAATTATTATTATTTACTTTAATTTTGTGTATGTTATTAATAGATGTAACGTCAAATATAAACAAAACTTTTTAGGAGTGCCAGTTTCTTCAAGTCCATATTTATACGAGTAAACAAATGCCTTCAAAACACATGTCCTTTTCTCTCGACGGTACGTTACTATTACAGAAAACTACACTTGCGCTCATACTTCCACTGAGCACCAGAAAATTATAGATTGGATGTCTGCCCTCATCCGAAAATTCTAGAGATGAAATGTCATATTGGCTCAAACTTGAGGATTTCCCTTATTCAATACTTTCTTGTGACTAGCAGTGGCCGAGCGGATAAAACCACAAAACACTGGTAGTTGGTCGCAGGTTCGCTTTTGATCAACGGGCTGGCCATGTGAAATTTTCCGGGCTTTCTTCACGTGTGTAACACCTAAATAGGGTTCAGTTTACAATAGACAGATCGTCCAAATATTGCATTACCTTATTCTAAGAATTTAATGCTTCCACAATGCTTTGAACTCTCACTCTTACAGCCAAATCCTTTTAAAAATTATATAACATTTACGAAGGTCGTTTTACAACTGTATTGATTACCCTCTTGCACAGATTACATGCCCTTGATCATTTAGCCATATCTCCAACTGACCTATTGTCTATGCCACATCCATTAGCGTGCGCAATTCGACATTTACTCTATCTAACACTTGACGATCCCTGGGTCCGTAGATTTAAAAAAAAAAAAATCTACGAATCCGTTTTGTAATCTTCGAAGTCGATGCCTGCAGCACGTGTCTACCTTCGCCCTTCTTAGTTATGCCTCTGCGCAGTAGGATCGAATTTGTATAGAGAATTTTGACGGATAAGAATTAACAAGATTTGAACCAGGAGCAAACATCAAATTCATTTATAGAGTTCAGAATGTTAATAAGGAAAGGCACGTTGAAATTCTTAACAGTTCTGCTTTGTAGGGCAAGCAATTAAAACCAGCTGAATAAATCCTATCATTTTCCAAACAAATCTGCTTAAAATTTAAATCCCCAAGTAAATAATTAGAAAATCCTCTAAAATTTTCTTTTTGATTTTTAAATATTTTTATTTAATGTAATAAAAGATACAAAAAGTAAACATCTTGAAAAAAAAACCGCTGACTAATTTTACTTTTATAGAAAAAGGGGAAATTCAGTTTCATTTCTCGATTTTCTCACACCATCTGGCCTATTAACACATCTGATCTTCCCGTCAGCTGATGAATTTCTCGGGTGGTGATTGGGGGAAAATCGAGATAAAAAGGCATATTTTCACTCGCTCGAGGCAGTTCGTCCAAACATTGATATTGCCACCTAGAAAGCTGTTTCCATCCAAGTGTCCGGTGCCAGCTCTACCACTCTCCACGTCGTCTTTATCCACGATACATAGAGTTCGTTCTACGGCCTGTAACATATCATGAAAGGAAGATGTCCAACGAGATAATATAATTTGTTTGTAAACTCTCTCTCTCGGTGAATAGGTAACAATAAATCCCAAATATTACCCCATTACTGTATTTTATTTCTTTCTCTGTTTTACTTTATTAAATTTTTTATTTGGAATTTATTAATGACCTCCTCAGTGTCTTCCTATAATTGCCGACATCTCATTGCAAAACCCCGCGACCTCCCACTCGAATTCTGTTAGCCATTCAGCCATTCATTCAAGTGCGTTCACTTTGTCAATGAATGGCTTTGTCAGATCTGACGATTAGAGGGTCTTGACCCGTCGTCCGTATTCCCACACAATAATCTTACAATAGCAGGAGTAGTCCTGTGACCTTCACCATAACATTGTTCCTGTGTTTCGGTTATTCCTAAATTACGAATATATGACCAAGAAAATGACACATTGAAAAAGTTTGGAAATTTTTCCAATTTTTTCACCCTTCTGATTTTTCTTTCGCAGACTTAACTGTTCTAAAATGCAGGGTTACACCTTCCATCAGCAGCAGAAAAAGAAACAGAGCTAAGGGAGTTCTTCCAAAATCATAATAATCACTTCTAGGACAGTATTGACAGTAGCATGGATGCTGATAGAAGTGTTTAGCTTCTGTCAGTATCCATACAATGCATCTATAGAAGGAAGTTATATTGAAAGAGGTATGGCAAAATTTTCTAACAATTGGGTAATAGTATTGAACCGAAACTTTTGTGTATTTTATAAACTCTATTTTGAGAAATCCAAGATTGCGAGCATAACAATCTTTAATATGGTGCCAATTTTTTGTTGAACAAGGCATAAAGAATATTTGTATATTTTCATGCTAAGTGGCAGTGTTGAAACAATATTATAAATTCCTTAGATTATTTTTATTTTTTTTCGAACTCTATGATATTAACGCTCACTTTGATGGCTTGATGACACACCAGAATGACATTCCGGAGGATGTTTCCAAGTCTTGATATAGAACTTCAGGAATTATTCATAGGCGGTCAAGTCTGTTTCTCTTCCCCTAGTTCAATGGGTTGGTAGTCTACCAAGCCGATTAGAATGGAAGAAAGAAGGATTACTCAAGAATGAATAAACCACTGAACAACTGTCAAGTGGCCGAGGATTCGCGCTTCACCAACAGGTTTGATCCGGAAAGTTATCCGGGTCTTCTTTACGTGTCTAACACCTAATTTGTTGTCTTTTTTATCAAAACTATTGTAGCCGATTAGTAAGAAATTTCTTAATAAAATTAACAATATAAAAATTTATAGGCAATTAAAAATAACAAATAATTAATTCAATAATCTATTATATAATAATATACTTTCCTCCATAGATGATACAAATGCAAATAAAAACATCAACCCTTTCCTTATTAGTCTGATAATTCGATGATTAATTTGTTAACGTGAATACTGAAAACCTTATGAAAATAAATATATATTAAGAAAACTTATTGTAAAATTTAATAATTGATATTATTTCTATTAAGTTTTTATTTTCTATTTTTTTTTTTTTTATAAAATAAAATATATTTTCGGGTCAAATGCCCCTATTCAGTCTTTTATATAATGATAAAACTGTAATGGCGACAACTGGAATAACTAAGTGTAAAAATCGTAATGTAAAACTATTAAAACTATAAAATTAAAAAATAAACCTTGCAAAAAGTATAGAAAAAATTAAGAAATAAAAGAAGTAAAAACATAAATATTTTAAAACCNTAATTAAATATATAATTTCCGCCGTCTAGCGTGGCGCCACGCTACGGAGATTTTTACGCTAACTATCGTCTGTACAGTATGTAAATTAGGTACCGTAAGTCTAATACAGTACTGTAATTTTATACATTTCTTGTGAAAGAAACATTTCTTATTCAACGGCGATTAAAATTATTTATATTAATGATGACTCCGAAGTTCAACGAAGTTTTCGCAGAAAAATAAGTTATTAGAAATCGGCCGTGGCTTCTTCGCGACGAAAACAAACTTTAGCAATGGGGTTGTCGAGTGGTGCATACTCGGTAAGTAATCCTACAATTTTTTGTTTATAGCATAGTTTATACAGATTATTCCCAAAAAATATACGTGTTTTGAAAATGTTGAGTCGAATTAGTCTAGGAATCGATTAATTATATGGAAGAAAACCTTTCAATCAGCCGTAGTCCGTAAACTTTACACATGTCATGCTTTGATTGGAACGACTCGTAAGAAATCGGATTCCTAAAAAATGGAACGTATCTGTTATCTTATAGGGGGGTCGACTGTAAATATATATTAAGAACAATTTTTGTAAAATTTAATAATTGATATTATTTTCTATTAAGCGAGGTGTTTCAGTTCTTTTACTCTTTGTTTCTACTTAGTTTTTTTTATAGCCAGGATGGTGAATATTCTTCAGTCTGCGTACCACGTTGTAAGCATACTTAGCTTTAAAGATTAAAGAAATAAAACGAATATCTTTTAATTGGAATAAATGTGAAAAAGCTCATTGAAAATAACGATGATCAGGTGATAAATCAAAAGAATAATTAAAAAAGACAGATGATGAATGGAAATTCTATGCTAGGTAAGGTGCCAGATGCCCACGTGCATCTCTTACCAGGCGTGTCGTAGGTTTGCAGCCCCTGTTATAGACCGTTACGGGTTTGGCCATAATCTATATATATAAAAATGAATGTATGTATGTCTGGCTGTCTGTCCGTCTGTTCTTCATGCATTACTACACCATTTATCCGATTGCCATGAAACTTTGGGAAGTTTTTTAATACACTCCCGCGAAGATTTCTGGCTTAGTACATTTATCCTACGATTGATAACGCGCGTGTATAGGAGTATTTCGTCGTGAGCATTTCAGCACGGTTAGGAGTTGAAACTTGAAATTTGGTACACAGTTAAGCTGGATGCACACATGCGGCGCGGCAAGGAAAAGCGGTGTCGCCACGCGGCGGCAATCCTCTTACATTTCGTCGCATGCGTTCAGTATTCAACATGGCGAACGATACCGATATTGTCGCTATCCACGTGTTTACAAATTTTGTTTTGTACGGCATGCTTTATTTAGTTAGAAGATTTTGTCGAAGATTCGAACGAAGATTTTGGATTAGTGATATTTTCTTGGATTGATAAAGACCAGTTCTTTATGTAAAAAATACGCTTATTCCTCGATAAAGAATACTATTTCGAGTAAGATTCGGTTGTTTTGTTCTTTGAATTAAATTATATATGAATATTTGTGTAGAATTTGTGTTAAATTTATTATCTTTCCTCTTTATTCTGATGTTAGTTATCTCGGTTAACTGCATCGAATTTCCGCCATTAAAACACCACGTGATTGTATTTTCTCACGTGACTACCAGATGAACTGTTATTGGCTGATAGAAACGCGTCTTGGCGAATCTCTGGTGCCCAGACCATAAACTGTCGCCAAAATAAAATTGTATGGCAAGTTAGTACTTGATTGCTTGCTATTCTCTTTTGGTTGTATGTTCTTTGGAATTAAGCACAAACTTTTTATAAGTAAAATATAAGTAATTACTATTTTTATTGTAAAGTAAGCTTAAATATTTAACTGTCAATTATAATTTACAATTTTAGTTTAGAAAAATGGAACGTTTTTTAGTAAAATAACAGCAATATGTAAAAGCGATTTTAGCGCAAACTATCACGAAATGTTTCAATATGGCGTCGGGAAGATGGTACCAACTTGCTACAGCTTATAGTCTAATATTTGTTAAATTCTTTAATAATTAATTATTTTGTTAATAGCTATAATATTACAAACAGTTAAACTTTCCCTGAAGAAAAACTTGTACGCATTTTATACAATTTTAAGCAAAGTTACAAAATTAGTAACTTGTTTTTTCAATTATTTTATACAGTTTTACAATGGATTAACTTTGCTTAATATTATTTCAATAGAAATTTTTTCTATACATTAATAATTTATATGTATTTTACCAGTGAAATTCAAATTTCTTTAAAAAACGAATTTGACACTGAGTGGAGGTATCAGTGTCTCATTGCCATGTTATTAGAAGTAATATGGCGATGAAACACCGATACAACCTCGAGAACAGTACACTTTACTGAATATATATAATAATATATTACACTTCTTGAAAGTTTGCATATGTAATATACAACGATGAAGAACTAACTAAACTTTGTTAAACTAATTATTTTGCTTAATGTTTGCAATAAATTTGATTTAACTACTCTTTTTTAGTCATGAAAGTCGAATATGGCATTTGCAGTTAACATAACTGTACACGGGACATTTATAAACAGAGAATAAAATATAGGCCTATATTTTTATTACAATTAAGTTTAATTTTCTTAAGATTTTAGTGATAAAAAAAACATAAATGACTGGCATTATAACACTGCAATAACTTCATGGTCCATTATTGAGGTATTTAAATGAATTAAACAAATAACCTTAATCTTTAAAAAATCTTACAGTTTTAATTATAATTTTAAAATATATTTATTAATAAATAAAATTAAAATATTTTAAATTATATAATAAATGGTAGAAAGGTATAGGTAGTTGCTGCAAATACAATTGTATGAATACATCTGCAAACCCTGGTTGACACGCCACTTGATAAAAGTTTACGTGACAATTATACAAAATTTTTCGAGTAAACACGTAGATCACAATTACGCATATGACGATGAAGTTGATTCGTTCTTTCTCTCTCTTCTTAATTTTTGGTAAGTAGCTTTCAACGTAAGACAGAACGTTGAAGTTAACGTTGTTTTAATGCACTGTACTTCCTTTACCTTGCAGTTACCAGCTTGTTTGATGGTTCGTGTGGAAGAAAAAGCGGGAAGGGACCAGAAAAGGTAGTAATTTTATGTCATTTATTCGATAAATGTACATAGTGTTCGAAGTTTAGTAGATTCTGCTTTAAGACGGTCGAAAAGAATTAGGATTTTTTTGGAAATAGTCTAACTTATCTCTCACCACCTGACCATCAATTGTGCCTTTATTTTATACTCATTACTGAATGCACGATGGAGGAATAAAGGCCAGAACGGACTTTACGATGAGTATAAAAAAATCCCTCTTAAAGCGAAAAGAATAGGAAAAAGTTGGCCATTTTTATGAAGTATCATTTCCAAGAAAGTAATCTAAATTTATGACACTAATCTTACAGTAATTATGTAACTCGCTGGATCGCTTTTTAGGAACCAGTTGAATCATAAAAGTAGTGTTAAAAATTTACAAATGATATAATAATAATATATATTTCCAGAAACGTAACCTTAATTTATGACAATGAGCTGATAGCAATTAAGAATAGCGCCTTACGAGGGTTCCCTGTTTTCCAAGTACTAATTACGTTGTGAAAGAGTGTATATATTTCTAGAAATTTACGTTACAAAATAAATTTGTAATTAAGCAAATGGTTAAATACATTATACTAAATTAGATATGTTCTTGATAAGTTAGTACTAAAGATTGTGTATAGATTTAGAGTTTATTATTGCATGTATAAAATTTCCTCCTTTCTTCCTTTTATTTTTTCATAGAAAATATACACTTAAAAATACATAAAAATTCTTGTAAATTGTTAATTTGCAGGGAATCGTAGTTTATTTTTTAAAAAATTACTTCAATTTAACCGCCACGTCCATCCCACCGTCTTCCAGAAGTGTCCAAGTTGGATTCTCATTCGGAATTGACATTTTTCACCTTTCTGACTTTGTGTAATATAATATTAAAAAAGCGAATTTCGTTTATTTTCATCTTTCATTTATACTTCTATTTTTCTGTACATCTTTTAAACTTATGTCTAAGTTCCTGACTAATCCTAGAATGGCACTTTACTACTACTTCCTGGATTCTTCTTAATACCTCTTCTCCCTCAAGTACTATGATTCCTAAAGATATTTTATGTAGATTACAAATTAATTCTTCAAATATGTATTCAATTAATATTGAAGGTGTGTATTATTTATGTGATATCGATGAAAGTATTATTATTTACGAGAAATTTGTTTCTAGTATTATTGTCAATGCGATAATTGCATAAGCAAAGAAGAATTTATTGAACACAAGAAATATCCTACTATGTATGATTTCATGCGACATATGCCTGTGATCGGAACGATGTATACTAAGCCATTTACACAATTAAACAGCAGAGAAATTGCTGGTATGGTAGATGCTTTGACTGCAGAAGCCAAGAAACTAAATGAAGATTACGAATCGGTAACAGAGGAAAACGTTAAGAACATATACACTCCAGCAAAACATATTTTTGAAGCACTTGAGAAACATGTAATTCGACAAGTTAATAAAAATGATGTAAGAGATTCCACTGTACAACTGTACGAAGTAAAAAATTCTCTGAATAATAAATTAATTAATGATTCAGAAATTCGAGATGACGAAATTAACTTCACTGAGAAAACCTTAGGTTTAATTAAAGGTGTTTATTTTAATCTTGATTCATATCTATTCATCATATCTATGAAAACTCTTTCATAGAATTACAATAAAACGGTTTAAAAAATGTATTTGAAATTGTTTAATGTAGTGGAAACTCGATTATCCGAAACAATTTTTAAAAATCTAGAACCCGCAGTGTTGTACATACTACAGAGTATAATACAATACCTTCGAATACTACAGTATTTATTGCTTACGAATTTTTTAAATTTACTATGGGCGATGAAACCAAACCTATAAAGAAGTAATATTAAAATAAAATAAAATAAATAATAGACGATTTTTTGTATTGACTACTGGTCCCACCAAATTCGGAAAATCGCGTTTCTACTGTATACACAATATACGAAAAGTAGATTGGACTGAATTGATGAATTAAGGCAACTCAATATTCGAGCAATCTGTAAAAAGGAGGTGCCATCCAGAAGGACTTTCTATGGTAAACTGCACCCTAATTGTTAGACACGTGAAGAGAACCCGGTAAACTCTACGTGACTATTCGTTGTTTAGGCGCGACGAACCACGAATTTATAGATTATTATAGAAGTTATTACCAAACTCATGAAATAATGATAAATTATTATGCCAAGTAAAAATGCCAAATTACTACTTAGATATATATGAAGGTGCAGCAATTTATTCATTAAATCTAATCTATTGAAAATAATTAGAAATAAATGCCAATACACACTCATACACAATAGATACGTATATATGGAATGTCCTGCTTTATTATTATTTTTTTGGTACCACTGATCGCACAACGTTCGAGATTTGCAAAAATGTCGGAGAGTCCAACTTAATACGATTACAATACTTTCCCGTGATACATTTTAAAAATGGTAAAATTTAAATTTTATTATTAAAATACAGTAATATTTTAATAATTGGTTAATAATTTATTTGGTTTCGCCATACCAAATAAAAAATCCAGCAACGAGTTGCTTAACTTTCTTGAGACATTTGGTAACGCCATCTGTTATGACATTTTAAAAATATAAAAAGATTTTATTACAATAGAGTGTCGTTTATCCGAAAGTCGGTTATCCGAAAGAATTCCAGTCGGCCTAAAGTATAATTTTTATTTGTTTTTATATTTTTCAATGTATTTCGTTTGTAAAACATAAAAAATAATTTTTAACGATACAATAGCCGCGATTATTATTTTAAAAAGTTTACGTTAGGCTTAACATCCACGAAAATTCAACGCAAAGCGACACGCAACGGAGAAAAATTTCAACACGGGATAGGTTAATATATTTTATCGTACATAATCGGTTATCCGAAAAATAAGTTATCCGAACAACCCCAGTCCCCAATTGATTCAAATAAACGACGCTCTACTGTAACTGTTGTAAAATAGCAAAAAAATTATTTTAAGGGTAGGGATCAGTTAGATATAAAATTTTAAATGCTAATAACAAAAATTGTCATGACATTTGACAATACTGGAGATATACACGATCCCCATTATCTTCCCACCTCTTCGACCTTTAATTACCAAAATTTAACGTGACTAATGCCCCCCAAAAAACAAACCATGTAGCAAAATTACAGAAAATTTCGACAAAAAGCACAGAAGTTATTGATCTTCAAATAGGGTGAACAAAATCGTGCCTTTCTCTCTCACACACACCAGCATCCATACATGCAGAAATTACCCCCAAAATTTTTTGCTGTTCTAGACGTTTTAGGATATCTAATCCGACGAATGTAAAAATCTTGGGTGGAGGTCATTTTAATTTTCCTCTGTTATATATAACAACCAGGAATGTAATTAACAGATTGCTATCTATTTTAAAAAGCGATATACGTTTCTTATGTACATAGATTTTATAGTATACAAGTTTAAAGTTTATTTAAATACTCTTATTATAGTCATTAACATATTCAATAAAATCAGATGATTGTTACTAATTCTTGTTGAATTATATCGAAATCTGTACCAATGTCAGAAATATCTCGATATAAAATCAATTATAATAAAACAAAGAAATAAAATTCTTTAAAAATGTCTTCTAAAAGTTAAACCTGTTTACAACAATCGGCATTTAAGAAAATTCTTCTATATATCTGAAGCAGACTTTCATCCAAAAAGCAATCTCTGTTAATTGCTGTTGAAGCTTTTCGTGACGAACAACACGATTCTTTCCTGGCCCTGAAAATTATTTTTTATTATTCAAGATTATTTATCAAATTAAAATAATTTACTACAAACAAAAACAAACTTCTTACTAAATATAGTAAGAAAAGTAAAAGCTTCTTACTAAAAGTAAGCAAAAGTAAAAGCATATTTTCTCGTATAAAAATGTAAACTTCTACTAACTGCTCTCACTAATCATATAGTTTGATTAGTTTAAATATTATTGTTTATTTAACCTAAATTTAAGCTGCTTATTGTTCATAGTTAAGATATGAAAAAAAAAATTTTAATGTGAATAGTAAATACCTTCAAAATATATTAAATGGATCTTCGTTTCGTAATCAATTTTTCCATTGGAAAATCTCTCTCTCATCATTCGCATCAGTTTCAAAATCTTCATTGTCAAGTATTGCAATTGTGCGATTTCACATTTGTACGGATCGAGATAATAATTTTCCAGTTTAAGAACATCGTGAGTACCAAGTGATTCTTGTACGATCTGCAAGATTATAGCTTTCACCTGATATACGTGTACCTGTAAAAGCAGTTAAGGGCTTGATTCTATTAACATTTCTTAAAGACGACTAAATTTAAATTATTAATTTAAAAACTACCATTCTGTCTGATGCTGTTATCGGCATATTTTCTATTATCCATACAAAATCATCATTTAGTCTTGTGTAAAGAAAATTTTTAAATCTTAGGATGACTAGTAAGGAAAATTTATTCGGTTCCTTGAAAAAAATATAGTAAATTAAATTACGATGACTACTTACAGTAGAAGTTCGTTAATTTGTCAACCCATAATAGGGAAATCGCGGAATGACAGTATTCCGCAAATGGAAATTTCACACGTCGTATGTAAATGATCCTAGGTGGAATTGAGTGTGGTACAATATGAACTGTATGAAGTCCATGCACTGTCATGCACTGTATGAAGTCCAGACTGGTTGAAGACTGCGTATGATTAAATCAGAATAATAACAGCAACGTTTGCTGATGTAAAACGTACCTCAATGGGCGCGTTGCTTGTTAGAGCAGCTCAATTAAAGTCAATTAAAAAGCCTGTTTCAAATGAACCTGCTATGTCACTGGTTTGCTTATCCAAATGTATTAAAGTTGCTTTACCAGGCAACACGCCAAATGTCTCAAATGTTCAGATTAAACGAAACTTTCTGAATTTTGCGAAAATACAAAAATTCGTGCAGTGTTCGCCACTGCAAATATTTTTGCTTATTACCAGATATTTTAGTCTCTAAAGTAAAATATAGTGAAGGTTCCTATGCATTGGATGTCATCCCTCTTACGTTCAAATGGTAATGGAATTTAAATTACCAATTTTAAATCTGTTCAGTAGAAAGAGTACCAAACTCTCAAGGACGTCATTTAACCGCTCTTAGCAGTAGTTATCTCTCTGAATATTCAGTAATCACACACCATTCTGGTTTCCTAAATACCGCATTAACGAACTTCTACTGTTCTAATAGAATTTTAAGGTAATTATTAATAGCAAATTTCTTACTCTAGTTTGAACTTCACGTAGCAGAATTTCTTTATCCCTTAAATAATATCCTCGAGAATGTATTCCAAACTTCGTCGGTTTTAAACCATTCATATAACACGTCTGTAAAGTACAAAATTTACATTTATAAACCGACTCGCACTTACCCTTTATAGGGCATCTGTAGCAACGTCTATGAATGATTGTTCTGAAGACAAACTGAAGACAACGTTTGCACGCCTCGCATCCGTAATAATCATTCCAAGCCTGGCGATAACAAATTCTGCATTGACTAATTATCATTTTACCTTTAAATAAATAATAAAAATATAGCCTATTAAAGCTACATGTAGTTAAATTGTGTCTACAACCGAAAATATTCAATATGTTGTTTACCTCTATGACCGTTTTGTTCTGTAATCTGCTCTATTGTAGCCATTATCGTTTAAAAATATAAAAATAAACGAATACGAAACAACACTCGAAACAAAATGAAACATTCGCTTTTAACGAGTCATTTACATAAATTACGTAATATTTTTCGAAAGTAAAATTTAATTAAATAATAAATATGTTTTAAATAGAATTATTAATTAATTCATCATTAATTAATGGCCCCTGAATTTTTTTCTAAACTGTTTTTTAAGCTTCGAAGGTAAATGTTACAGTTTTAGTTATTATGAAATTAGAAAGTAAATGTAATTGAAAATTCATATTATTAATTAATTAATTATTATTAATAATATAAAAAATAACGTTTACTTTAATTTTGTATATGTTACTCGAGTCACACTCGAGCGCGGCTCAGAAGGAGTTAATTAATTAAAACCCCTTTCACAGATTACATGCCCTTGATCTTTCAGCTATATCTCCAACTGACCTTTTGTCTATGCCACATTCATTAGCGTGCGCCATTCGACATTTGCTCTATCTAACACTTGACGATCCCTGCAAAGAGAATTGCTTTTCTCTTTGAATTATAAAATTTGCTGTAATAACCATTAGATATGGATATTGACACACCACAAAAATTTTTATTAATTATGCTAAATCCAGGTATTCATTTCGGTCTCTCCTCTGTTGGTCTAGTATTTTTTGCTGTAGTATTATATAGTTGTAGACATTTATATTTTCTGTCTTCTTTATTTATAAACAGAGAATAAAATATAAGCATATATTTTTATTACAGTTAAGTTTAATTTCCTTTAAATTTTAATGGTAATAACACATAAATGCAGTGTTATAATGCCAGTGCATTATAACACTGCAATAACTACGTGGTCCTTTATTAAGGTATTTAAATGAATGAACTAATTAAACAGAAAAACTTAATCTTTAAAAAAATCTTAGTTTTAATTATAATTTTAAAATATTTTAATTATATTTATTAATAAATATATTTTAAAGTATATAATAAATGGTAGAAGTGTATAGGTAGTTGCTGCAAATACAATTGTATAAATTGCATCTGGAAACCCTGATTGACAAGCCACTTGATAAAAGTTTACGTGGCAATTATACAAAATTTTTCGAGTAAACACGTAGATTATAATTTAGCGTCTGACGATGAAGTTGATTCGTTCTTTCTCTCTATTCTTAATTTTTGGTAAGTAGCTTTTAACNTCTTGACACTCTATTGTGTCAAATAGATCGGCGTTATGAAAAAATGAAAACTATCTGTGACGATTTTTGCTTTCTCTGTGGCTCGTCTTTACAATACACGAGTGTTGCTGATTAAAAAAATCGGCTGCAGATCTCGCTATTAAATATAGCAAAGATTTAAAAAAGTAACTTCACAAGTGAAATTAAAAGTTTTAATTTTGAAGTAACGACTCTTATACAAAATATAGAAACTGCATCTCCGCTTAATATTCTACAGGTTCTTCATGATTTTGGTTTAATTGAGTCTTACCCAAATATCACTGTCAATGTCGCTTTTCGAATATTTCTAACTCTTCCCGTTTCTATTGCTTCGTGCGAGAGAAGTTTTAGCAAGTTAAACTTAAAAATTATTTAAGATTAACTAGCGGACAAAAACGATTATCCAATATTTCTATTATTTCAATAGAATACAATATCGTTAAAAATATTAATTATGAAGGTGTAACGAAGCCAGAAAAATTCAATTAAAATAAATCTTATTAAAAATCTATTGTAATGTATTTGTTTTATTATTTTCCCAAAACCAAATAAATTAAGGGGCCTAAATGCAAATTCTTGCACAGGGCCCAGGAATGGCTAGTTACGGCTCTGGGCAATTACATAAAATTTTTCGAGTAAACACGTAGATCATAATTTAGCATCTGACGATGAAGTTGATTCGTTCTTTCTCTCTATTCTTAATTTTTGGTAAGTAGCTTTTAACGTAAGAGTGAACGTTGTTTTAATGTACTGTACTTCCTTTACGTTGCAGTTACCAGCTTGTTTGATAGTTCGTATGGAAGAAAAAGCGAGAAGGGACCAGAAAAGGTAGCAATTTTATGTCATTTATTCGATAAATGTACATAGTGTTCGAAGTTTAGTAGATCCTGCTTTAAGGCAGTCAAAAAGAATTAGGATTTTTTAGGAATGGTTTGTCTTATCCCTGGCCATCAATTGTGGCCTTTATTCTGTACTCATTACAGAATGCACGATGGGGAATAAAGGCCAGAACGGACTTTACGATGAGTAAAATAAAATCCCACTTAAAGCGAAAAGAAAAGGAAAAAAGTTGGCCATTTTTATGAAGTATCATTTCCGAGAAAGTAATCTAAATTTATGACACTAATCTTACAGTAATTATGTAACTCGCTGGATCACTTTTTAGGAACCAGTTGAATCATAAAAGTAGTGTTAAACATTTACAAATTATATAATAATAATATATATTTCCAGAAACGTAAGCTTAATTTATGACAATGAGCTGATAGCAATTAAGAATAGCGCCTTACGAGGGTTCCCTGTTTTCCAAGTACTAATTACGTTGTGAAAGAGTGTATATATTTCTAGAAATTTACGTTACAAAATAAATTTGTAATTAAGCAAATGGTTAAATACATTATACTAAATTAGATATGTTCTTGATAAGTTAGTACTAAAGATTGTGTATAGATTTAGAGTTTATTATTGCATGTATAAAATTTCCTCCTTTCTTCCTTTTATTTTTTCATAGAAAATATACACTTAAAAATACATAAAAATTCTTGTAAATTGTTAATTTGCAGGGAATCGTAGTTTATTTTTTAAAAAATTACTTCAATTTAACCGCCACGTCCATCCCACCGTCTTCCAGAAGTGTCCAAGTTGGATTCTCATTCGGAATTGACATTTTTCACCTTTCTGACTTTGTGTAATATAATATTAAAAAAGCGAATTTCGTTTATTTTCATCTTTCATTTATACTTCTATTTTTCTGTACATCTTTTAAACTTATGTCTAAGTTCCTGACTAATCCTAGAATGNTATAACACCGCAATAACTTCATGGTCCATTATTGAGGTATTTAAATGAATTAAACAAATAACCTTAATCTTTAAAAAATCTTACAGTTGTAATTATAATTTTAAAATATATTTATTAATAAATAAAATTAAAATATTTTAAAGAATATAATAAATGGTAGAAGGGTATAGGTGCTGCAAATACAATTGTATGAATACATCTGGAAATCCTGACTGACAAGCCACTTTATAAAAGTTTACATGGCAATTATATAAATTTTTTCGAGTAAACACGTAGATCATAATTAAGCATTTGACGATGAAGTTGATTCTTTGTTTCCTTTATTCATAATTTTTGGTAAATACCTTTTAACGTAAGAGAGAACGTTGAAGAGCTGTTTTAATGTACTGTACTTCCTTTACGTTGCAGTTACCAGCTTGTTTGATAGTTTGTATGGAAGAAAAAGCGGGAAGGGCCCAGAAAAGGTAGCAATTTTATGTCATTTATTCGATAAATATACATAGTGTTCGAAGTTTAGTAGATCCCGCTTTAAGGCGGTTAAAAACAATTATGATTTTTTAGGAATGGTCTGTTTTATCCTTATTCACCTGGCCATTAATTGTGGCCTTTATTCTATACTCATTAGAGAATGCACGATGGGGAATAAATGCCAGAACAGACTTTACGATGAGTATAATAAAACCCTTCTTAAAGCGAAAAGAATAGGAAAAAAGTTGGCAATTTTTAATTCCGAGAAAGTAATCTAAATTTGTGATATAATCTTACAGTAATTACGTAACTCGCTAGATCGCTGTTTAAAAACCAGTTGAATCATAAAAGTAGTGTTAAAAATTTACAAATGATATAATAATAATATATATTTCCAGAAACGTAAGTTTAATTTATGACAATGAGCTAATAGCAATTAAGAATAGCGCCTTACGAGGGTTTCCAGTTTTCCAAGTACTAATTACGTTGTGAAAGAGTGTATATATTTCTAGAAATTTACGTTACAAAATAAATTTGTAATTAAGCAAATGGTTAAATACATTATACTAAGTTAGATATGTTCTTGATAAGTTAGTACTAAACATTGCCTATAGATTTAGAGTTCATCATTGCGTATATAAAATTTCTTCCTTTCATATTTTTATGGAAAATATATATTTTAAAATACAAAAGATTATTGTAAATTGTTAAATTGCAGGGTATCGTAGCTTATTCTTAAAAATTACTTTAATTTAATCGCCTCATCCATTCCATCTTCTTTCAGAAGTGTCCAAGTTGGATTCTCATTTAGGATGGACATTTTTTTCTTTCTGACTTTGTGTAATATAATATTACAAAAGCGTATTTTATTTATTTTCTTCTTTCATTTTTACCTCTGTTTTTCTTTACATTTTCTCATCTTATCTCTTAGTTCTTGACTAATTCTGGAATGGCACTTTACTACTACTTCCTTTCTTCATAATACTTCTTTCTCAAGTACTAGGATTCCTGAAGATATTTTATGTAGAATACAAATTAAATCTTCAAATATGTATTCAATTAACATTAAAGGTGTGTGTGTGTGTTATTTATATGATATAGATAAAAGTATTATTATTTACGAGAAATTTTCTTTCTAGTATTATTGTGAAGGCGATAAATGCATAAGCAAAGAAGAATTTATTGAACACAAGAAATATCCTACTATGGATGATTTCATGCGACATATGCCCGTGATCGGAACAATGTATACTAAATTATTCACACAATTAAACAGCAGAGAAATTGCTGGAATGGTAGACGCTTTGACTCAGAAGCCAAGAAACTAGATGAAGATTACGAATCGGTAACAAAGGAAAACGTTAAGAACGTATACAATCCAGCAAAACACATTTTTGAAGCACTTGAGAAACATGTAATTCGACAAGCTAATAAAAATGATGTATGAGATTCCACTGTACAACTGTACGAAGTAACAAAATCTCTGAATGATAAATTAATTAACGATCCAGAAATTCAAGATGATGAAATTAACTTTACTGAGAAAACCTTAGGTTTAATTAAAAGTGTTTATTATGATCTTGATTAATTGATCATATCTATGAAAAGTGTTTCATAGAATTGCAATATAATGGTTTAAAAAATGTATTTGAAATTGTTTAATGTAGTGGAAACTCGATTATCCGAAACAATTTTTAAAAATCTAGAATCTGCAGTGTTGTACATACTACAGGGTATAATACAATACCTTGGAATAGTACAGTNAAAAATTGATATATTTGGTATAGAATTATTGTCAGAAACATGTGATGCAGAAACTTCTCTTTGCTTGATTGGTCTTTCTGTTTGTCTTGACTTTGATGTAACTTGCTGGGTAGAACTTGGTTTATTTACAAAACAGGCTATGGAAAATATATATTTAAAAATACAAAAAAACAAATATTGTAAATTGTTAAATTGCAGGGTATCGTAGCTTATTTTAAAAAATTACTTTAATTTAATCGCCTCATCCATTCCACCGTCTTTCAGAAGTGTCCAAGTTGGATTCTCATTTAGGATGGATATTTTTTTTTTCTTTCTGACTTTGTGTAATATAATATTACAAAAGCGTATTTCATTTATTTCCTTCTCTCATTTTTACCTCTGTTTTTCTTCACATTTTCTCATCTTATCTCTAAGTTGCTTACTAATTCAGGAATGGCAATTTACTACTACTTCCTTTCTTCATAATACTTCTTTCTCAAGTACTAGGATTCCTGAAGATATTTTATGTAGAATACAAATTAAATCTTGAAGTATGTATTCAATTAACATTGAAGGTGTGTGTGTGTTATTTATATGATATAGATAAAAGTATTATTATTTACGAGAAATTTGTTTCTAGTATTATTGTCAAAGCGATAATTGCATAAGCAAAGAAGAATTTATTGAACACAAGAAATATCCTACTATGGATGATTTCATGCGACATATGCCTGTGATCGGAACAATGTATACTAAACCATTCACACAATTAAACAGCAGAGAAATTGCTGGAATGGTAGACGCTTTGACTGCAGAAGCCAAGAAACTAGATGAAGATTACTAATCGGTAACAAAGGAAAACGTTAAGAACATATACAATCCAGCAAAACACATTTTTGAAGCACTTGAGAAACATGTAATTCGACAAGCTAATAAAAATGATGTAAGAGATTCCACTGTACAACTGTACGAAGTAACAAAATCTCTGAATGATAAATTAATTAACGATCCAGAAATTCAAGATGATGAAATTAACTTCACTGAGAAAACCTTAGGTTTAATTAAAAGTGTTTATTATGATCTTGATTAATTGATCATATCTATGAAAAGTGTTTCATAGAATTGCAATAAAATGGTTTAAAAAAATGTATTTGAAATTGTTTAATGTAGTGGAAACTCGATTATCCGAAACAATTTTTAAAAATCTATAATCTGCAGTGTTGTACATACTACAGAGTATAATACAATACCTTCGAATAGTACAGTATTTATTGCTTACGAATGTTTTAAATGTACTGTGGACGATGAAACCGAAACTAATAAAAAAGTAATAATAAAATAAAATAAAAAAAATAATAAACGATTTTCTGTATTGACTACTGGTGTCCTATCAAATTCGGAAAATCGAGTTTCTATTGTATACATAATATACGAACTGTAGATTGGACTGAATTGATGAATTAAGGCAACTCAATATTCGGGCAATCTGCTAAAGGAGGTGTCTTTCGCAAGGACTTTCTGTGGTAAACTGCACCCTACTTATTAGACACGTGAAGAAAAAGTGGTAAACTCTACGTGGCTATCAATTGGTTAGGCGCGAGCCCCACGAACCAGGAAATTGGTAATAAAAAGCTCTATAATATTCTGTAAACTCATGAAATAATGATAAATTATTATGCCAAGAGAAAATTTTAAATTACTACCTAAATGCATAAGAAGGTGCAGCAATTTATTCATTAAATTTGATTTATTGAAAAGAATTAGAAATAAATGCCAATACACATTCATACATTATACTGTACATATGTGTATGTTACTGTGAAAGACCGAAATTAGAGAATATCGTTATTCTCCGGTGAATGTCGACACATACAAAATACGTAGGTGAAAGTCCGAATATTTGGTTATATTATTATACATTCGAACAATCGCCGGTGTATGTCGACAAGCACAGATAAGCTTTGGTGGAGGTCGAAACGACACCCGAGAAGCCTATGTCGAGAAAGAGGCGACAGTCTATCGTCAAATATTTTCTGGATAGCCGGCGGTAGCACACGGTCGTATCTCTTTTTCCGGCAACAGTTTGGTGGAAACTGCTCACTTTGTCACTGGATGGCGTTTTTGTTCTTTTGATCCCGTGAGGTGGGGATCGGTTTGTCAGGTCGAGAGGCGGAGGATGAGAGGGGTCGTCGGTAAGGCGTCTGCGATATCTGAATAAAATACGCCATTAACAGATCAGTTCGTAATCACGTAATAACGTAATCAGTTCGTAATCACGTAATAACGTAATCAGTTCGTAATCACGTAATAACGTAATCAGTTCGTAATTTGTAAAGAAAAGTTACTTTCCATAAATGAGATTTCTTCTCGAGAAATATCGCTGAGTGAAGCAGCTGAAACTAATTCGAAAATTGGAGGGCAAGGCTATACCCGCTGCCATTGCAAACAAAGTGTTCCACGAATAAATGCAGTTGTAAAAGCAAGGGACTCTTGTGCAATTCAAAGTGCCATAACAGTTTAAATTGTTGCAATAAATAAGATTGTATAACGATAATCACATAATTTATGTGTAAGTTTATTATTGTATTATTTTCTTTAATGATTAAGAATGTTCTGTTCTTTTTAGGTTCAACGGTTTATTTACATGTTCTGTTACTTAAGCTTTCACCTATTTTCACATATTAAAAAGTTGCATTTTTGTCTTAACGTAATAAAAATATTTTTATTCAACATTCGCTACCAGTGCATGCCGAATGTCGACATTTGCCGGTGTAAGTGAGAAATAATGATATTTAGTAAATATTTCGTACATACACTAAACGACTGTGTGAATGCTGACATTCACCGGAGAATGTTGACATTCGCCAGATATCGGTGATTCACATTAACATATATATGGAATGCCTCCTTTATTTTTATATTTTTAGTACAAGGGATCGCACAATGTTCGAGATTTGCAAAAATGTCGGAGAGTCCAACTTCATACGATTACAATACTGTAACGCACCGTTTTCGGAAACAAAAATAGGTTACATAATAATGGGGTAAGTACCAGGCCTGGACTTTAAATAAACCAATAATTTCCACAAACCACAGACAATACTGAACAATAAAGATAAACTTTAATTCTATTAACAACAAAAATAATAATGGGGTAATTGACCCGAACAAAAGTTATCTAATTGTAAAGTAATAACCAAATCAATAATCAAAAACTTGTACGTATTTCTAATAATAAAAAAAAATTTTATCTCCTCCTCAAATATAAATATTGTACAGCCAAACGATACAATNTTCACACCTCGATTAACTTAAAATTTAAATTTTATTATTAAAATACATTTTCAGATTCTTTTAATAAAACATACAAAAATTTAGTACATACTTGGCGCCGTTTACACACAGCCAAGTGAATCCAGAAACAAAGAAAGTGAATACAGTAAATAAATATAATTGAAATATTATATAGAAAAAAAATAAGATTAACAATTAAGATTAACACATAAGAAATGATAAAACATTTACAAATTACAAGAATAATATAAAACAACATACACAAAACGAAAACGTCGCGACATTGTGAAATACCTAAAGATACACAATGCAACAGGGAGGTTCTTTGAGGAACAAGCCTCAAAAAATTTTGTCAATAATATTCAAAATATTACAACACAGTACATAAAACTATATACAAGAAATGCAATACATAAAATTAAATACAAAATACAACCTGAAGAAATATACCTCACTAAATATATGATAAATTCTTTTCTATCAAAGTTACCTCGCATTCTTAAATTCGTAATCGAACAATTGTGTTATGTAAGGTCAATTCTATTTAAGTATTTTATCCTTTCTTCAAGATATGTACAACACATTTTGTCCATTGTATTTTGATTTTCTTGTTTATTTTTCCTCAGGCAATTTTCACATTTTGGTGTTTCATGCCTTTTGGTACAGTCTTTAAACAAATGGTTCTCATTACAATGGCTACATATGTTCTCAGATGCAGGGCAATTTCTCGCTATGTGTCCAAACAACAAACATCGAAAACATTGCAGTATTGGAATATAATCATATGCACTATAGGTTGACCACCTTGTATGAACTTTCTTTTCTTTAAGAATTCTTTTTATTATATCAGAAGACACTTCTAATCAACCAGGAAACAGATTCTCCTTAAAACAAAAAAGTGATGAATATAACTTTAATCTGTTCAGCATGTATGCGAAAAGAAATATCTTCAAATAGATGTGTATTCTTTTCATATATATCTTCAATAAGTTCTTCTTCGCTAACAATTGAAAGAGCGGACACTATTTTGATTAAAGGCAATCTCTTTTTAGGCACGTGGGATGTTAAACCTGGGACTCTGTCTACAAACTCTTTCAAGTGCGCAGCTTCTTTTTGATAACTTAAATCAACAGCAACTGCACCATTATTTATTTTTCTAACACGTTTTATTCCAACTCCAATATTATGAGGCTGTACATTTTAAAGTTGTTTTTTGTCTGGTCAGATAGTGTACAGCAATGACGAGAATTCAACTGTGTCAAGATATAAGTCAAATGGCACTCCACCCCAGGTCTACCCCTTATAACAGCATTCTTGATGAAATAATTTTTTATTTCATCAAGAATGCTGTTAGCAGAATCATAAAATAATTTTCTCTCCGATTCCATATCGAACAAAGAAGAAATAAGATATTTATTTAATTAATTCAGAATGTTAGGTTTAAAAATTATTCTAAAGTAAAATATTAATTCAATTAACTTGAAAACATTTGTATCGTCTTCTTTGGCTCGAGACGATTCTAAAAATACATAATAATATGACTATGAAATTATGTATAGAAACGTAGAAAATGCAACTTCGTGTAATTGTTCTAGGAAGTTCCTTACTAATAGGTCAATGCCATTGCTATGGTGATTGAAAAGTCGAAATTAGAATAAATCTAAACAAAGTATTAAAAGCGTGTTACTTTGTAATGGAGCGTCCAAATTTAACAAACTTGACGAATTCTTGGTCTTCAAGTAAAACGCTTTCACAAAATATATAACACAGTACAAATACATAATTGTAATTCGATCAAAAGAATGAGCTGAAAAATTCCACTTCACTTCACATTGATGCAGCGCCTCCTCTTATTATTAAAATACAGTAATATCATGGTTTCGCCATACCAAATAGAAAATCCAGCAACGAGTTGCTTAACTTTCCCGAGACATTTGGTAGCGCCATCTGTTATGACATTTTAAAAATATAAAAGATTTTATTAACTGTTGTAAAATAGCAAAAAAATTAATTTTGAGGGTAGGGATGAGTTCGATATAAAATTTTAAATGCTAATAACAAAAAAAATTGTCACGAGGTTTGGCCCTACTGAAGATACACACGATCCCCATTATCATCCCACCCATTCGACCTTTAATTAACTACCAAAATTTAAGGTGACTAATGCCCAGATAAAACAAACCATATAGCAAAATTAAAGAGAATTTCGAGAAAAAAGCACAGAAGTTATTAATCTTCAAATAGGGCGAACAAAATCGTGCTTATCTCTCTCACACACACACCAACATTTTATACATACAGAAATTACCCCCGAAATTTTTTGCTGTTCTAGATGTTTCAGGATATCCTAAGCTGACGAATGTAAAAATCTTCTGTGGAGGTCATTTTACTTTCCCTCTGTTATGTATAACAGTCGGGAAAGTAATTATTTGATTGCAGTTTATTTAAAAATAAACAGATGTACCTTTCTTATGTTCATAGAATTAAGTAAACTATAAACTTGTATAATATAAATACTTTTATTATAGTCATTAATATATTCAATAAAATCAGACGATTGTTGGTAATTGTTGTTGAATTATATCGAAACATGTACCAAATGTCAGGAAATACCTAAATCAATTATAATAAAACAAAGTAATAAAATTCATTAAAAATGTCTTTTAAAAGTTACACTTGTTTATAACAATCGGCATTTAAGAAAAGTCTTCTAAATATCTGAAGCAGACTTTCATCCAAAAAGCAATCTCTGTTAATTGCTGATGAAGCTTTTCGTCATGTACAACGCGATACTTTCTTGGCCCTGAAAATTATTTTTTTATTATTCAAGATTATTTATAAAATTAAAATAATAATTCACTACAAAACAAAATAAGTTTCTTACTAAATATAGTAAGAAAAGTAAAAATTCTCTCTCTACTTCCTGCTCTTCTCTAAAAACTCTACTTCCTGCTCTCACTAACCTTAGAGTTTGATTAGTTTAAGTACTACTGTTTATTTAACTATAAATATTAAGCAGCTTTAAATTTAGGTTAAGTTATGAAAAGAAATATTTTAATGTGAGTAGTAAATACCTTCAAAATATATTAAATGAATCTTCGTATTTAAATCAATTATTCCAATGGTAAATCTCTCTCTCATCATTCGCATTAGTTTCAAAATCTTTATTGTCAAGTATTGCAATTGTGCGATTTCACATTTGTACGGATCGAGATAATAATTTTCCAGTTTTAGAACATCGTGAGCACCAAGTGATTCTTGTACCATATGCAAGATTATAGCTTTCATCTGATATAAGTGTACCTGTAAAAGCAGTTAAGGACTTGTTTCTATTAACACTTCTTAAAACAGACTAAATTTAAATTATTAATTTAAAAACTACCATTCTGTTTGATGCTGTTATCGGAATATTTTCTATTATCCATACAAAATCATCATTCAGTCTTCTGAGGAGAAAAAGTTTAAATCTTAGGATGATATTTTTCAGTAAGTTAAATTCATTCGGTTCCTTAAAAAAAAAAATGTAGTAAATTAAATTACGTTGACTACTTACAGTAGAAGTTCGTTAATCTGGCAGCCCATAATCGGGAAATCTGAGAATGGCAGTGTTTCGCAAATGGAAAATTCACGCGTGGTATGTAAAAGATCTTGGGTGGAATCGAGTGTGGCACAATATCATGTCATGCACTGTATGAAGTCCAGACTAGTTGAAGAGTGCGCATGATTAAATCAGAATAATATAGCAACGTTTGCTGATGTAAAACGTACGGCAATGGGCGCGTTGCCAAATAAAGCAGCTTTGGTGTATATGGACTATCAAGTCGATTAAAACGCCTGTGTTAAATGAAACGGGCTTTCTAATCGACAATGTCATTGCTTTGCTCATCCAAATGTATTAAAGCCGCTTAACCAGGCAACACGTCCAATGTTCAGATTAACGAAACTTTCTGAATTTTGCGAAAATACAAAAATACGTGCAGTGTTCCCCACTGCAAATATTTTTGCTTATTACTAGATATTTTAGACTCCAAAGTAAAATATAGTAAAGATTTCTAAGCATTGAAGGGCATCTTACGTTCAAATGGTAATGGAATTTAAATTACTAATTTTAAATCTGTTTCGTAAAACGAGGAACAAACTCTCATGGACGTCATTTAATTTAACCGCTCTTAGCAGTAGTTATGTCTCTGAATATTCAGTAATCACACACCATTCTGGTTTCCTAAATACCGCATTAACGAACTTCTATTGTTCTAACAGAACTTTAAGATAATTATTAATAGCAAGTTTCTTACTCTAGTTTGAACTTTATGTAGCAGAATTTCTTTATCCTTTAAATAATATCCTCGAGAATGCATTCCAAACTTCATCGGTTTTAAACCATTCTTATAACATGTCTGTAAAGTACAAAATTTACATTTATAAACCGACTTGCAGTTACTAGTCATACGGCATCTGTAGCAACGTCTGTAGATGATTGTTATGAAGACAAACTGAAGACAACGTTTGCACGCCTCACATCCATAATAATCATTCCATGCCTGGCGATAACAAATTCTGCATTGACTAATTATCATTCTACCTTTAAAAAAATAATAAAAATATAGCACATTAAAACTACATGTAGTTAAATTATGTTTACATCCGAAAATATTCAATATGTTGTTTACCTCTTTGACNGTAGTTAAATTATGTTTACATCCGAAAATATTAAATATGTTGTTTACCTCTTTGACCTTTTTGTTCTGTAATCTGCTCTATTGTAGCCATTATCGTTTAAAAATATAAAAATAAATGAATACGAAACATTCACTTTTAACGAGTCTTCATTTACATAAATTACGTAATATTTTTCGAAAATAAAATGTAATTAAATAATAAATATTTTTAAAATAAAATTATTAATTAATTCATCATTAATTAATGGCTCCTGAATTTTTTTCTTAAAACTATTTTTTAAACTTTGAAGGTAAATTTTAAGTTTTAGTTATTATGAAATTAGAAAATAAATGTAATTGAAAATTCATATTACTAATTAATTAATTATTTATTTTCAATAATATAAAAATGACGTTCGCTTTAATTTTGTACCAGTTATTAATACAAGTAACGTTAAATATAAACAGAATTTGTAGTTTTGTTTTTTGAAACCCTGTCCTGTTTTATATTTGTGGCGTAGTATACAGTACAGCAGTATTGTGTTTTGTTCCAAAGACACGTGGCAAGTTTTCCATCAAATTCCTTTATTAGTTATACATTTACGGTACATTGTTTTGTACTCGTTTCGGGCTTTGCACCTCTTCAGTCAACTAAAATACAATATTTATTTTTTTAAACTATTACAGTAGAGAATTTACATAAAAGAATAAGTACATAAGCGATATATAGACGTACCTTTTGGTTAACTTTGTATAATTCATGTAAAATATACTTTAATCTTTTGTAAATAAACTAGTATACATTATAAATTAAAAAAGGTTAAAATCTTCCGGAATCTTCCCTTTTAGGTAGATTTTGATACAATACAACTGTAAAAATTTTTAGCTGTTTCCTTCCCCTTTTTCATCTTTCACTCCCTTTTTCTGGTTCGAGGTTAACAGTCTGTTCTCCATTTTTTTGATACGATAGTGCTAATTTGTAGTTTATTCTTTCTATTTCTGCACAGATTTGTTCATATAGACTCTTAATATACGGGAAATTAATATATTTTGTTTTAGTTGCTTGTTTATTTTTATTTTTTACATAGGTTTTTTGAGTCATTAAGTCAGATTTCCCATTGTTTCAGCAATCTCTGCGGAAATCCTGCTAGAAGAAACTTCTTCGTTAATTCCATTACTTCTTCAATTATATGTGCTTCTTGGCTTGTTCGGTTTATGATTTTTTCGTATTCCATTTTATATGTATTAGGATGTCGTCAACTCATCTTTTGTAGAATTTTATTCCTGGTATGTTATCAATTTCTATCATAATTAATTCGGCAAGTTTTGGGCCGATCGCAAATCCCATACTTATCCCATCCATGTGAGTATAGTATTCTCCGTTGGTTTCGAAATAGTTACATCTGTATGTAAATTCTATTAATTCTTTGTTGACGTCTAGGTTATTAAGTTTTTCTTCTGTTAGATCCCAAGTTATTGATGGGTACATATCAACTATGTCGAGGCATGCTATTCTATACTTTTCTTCTATATTAATTTAGTTTAGTTCTTTTATGAGTTCAATTAAAAACGCAGACAAACTCATAAAAGAACTAAACAAAATTAGTATCGGGTTAAACTGTATATTGTTTGTGCAAAATAAAAAAAATAATCTCAGAAAATACTCTTAATAATAAAGAGTAATCCCATCTTTACCGCAAGCAGAAACGATTTTACCTGGTGTATCGTTGTGATTTTGAGTTAATAAATAAATACAAATACTGTATAATTCATCGTTTGACAATAAATGTTAACGCAGACAATTCCATTTAAATTGTTTCGTTCTTATTATTAAAGAGGGGCATTGTTGACACGTAAAACTTAACTGTAATAAAAATATAGGCCTATATTTTTATTACAGTTAAGTTTAATTTCTTTAAAATTTTAATGGTAATAACACATAAATNGTTCAATTAAAAACGCAGACAAACTCATAAAAGAACTAAACAAAATTAGTGTCGGGTTAAACTGTATATTGTTTGTACAAAATAAAAAAATAATCTCAGAAAATACTCTTAATAATAAATAGTAATCTCATCTTTACCGCAAACAGAAACGATTTTATCTGGTGTATCTTTGTGATTTTGAGTTAATAAATAAATACAAATACTGTATAATTCATCGTTTGACAATAAATGTATAACGCAGACAATTCCATTTAAATTGTTTCGTTCTTATTATTAAAGAGGGGCATTGTTGACACGTGTCGCATTTGTATGTTTTTTTAACGTTGATGTAAAAACGTTGCACTTTTCAATTGCTTATATTTCGGCAATCGCATTACATAAAAAAATAATTTCGGACGATACAATAGCCACAATTATTTTTTTTTCAAAAAATGGGAACTTTTCGTTACGCATCGACAAAAATTCAACCCAAGCCGACACACAACGGAGAGAAATTTTAATATAGGAATTTCAAATACTCACACTTACAGTTACAAATAATAGGATATAAATGGAAATGTAAGCTTTAACAAATTCCTTAACTTATAAATGAGAATTCGAAACTAAATTGCGATGAGTAATGTTTACTTTCAGCGAGTGCTCCGATGTTCAATGATGCGCAAACACGCAATGATGTATTGAGACTTCAAGATGCAACTTTTCGTATAATAAATGATAGAAAGAAAACCTGATATGATAAATTATTGAAATGAGAGATTTCCCGGAAAAAAAGTTTCCCAGGATTTTTCCCATAGGGAATAAACGAAGGGAATCTCGGGAAAGAAACCCTACTCATCGCCATACTATTAGAAGTAATATGGCGATGAGACACCGGTACAACGACGAGAACAGTACATTTTACTGAATACATATAATAAAATATTACACTACTTGAACGTTTGCATATGTAATATACAACAATCAACAACTAATCAAACTTTTTAAACTAATTAGTTTGCTTAATGTTTGCCACAAATTTGATTTAACTACTCTTTTTTAGTCATGAAAGTCGAATTTGCAGTTAACATAACTGTACACGGGACATTTATAAACAGAGAATAAAATATAAGCCTATATTTTTATTACAGTTAAGTTTAATTTCTTTAAAATTTTAATGGTAATAACACATAAATCACTGACATTATAACACTGCAATAACTTGATGGTCCTTTATTGACGTATTTGAATTAATTAAACAGATAAACTTAATCTTTAAAAAATCATACAGTTTTAATTATAATTTGAAAACATTTTCATTTTATTTATTAATAAATATATTTTAAAGTATATAATAAATGGTAGAAGGGTATAGGTAGTTGCTGCAAGTACAGTTGGATAAATACATCTGGAAACCATGATTGACAAGCCACTTAAAAGTTTACGTGGCAATTATATAAATTTTTTCGAGTAAACACGTAGATCACAATTACGCATCTGACGATGAAGATGATTCTTTCTTTCCCTCTATTCTTAATTTTTGGTAAGTAGCTTTTAAGGTAAGACAGAACGTTGAAGGGTTGTTTTAATGTACTGTACTTCTTTTACGTTGCAGTTATCAGCTTGTTTGATGGTTCGTATGGAAAAAAAGCGGAAAGGTACCAGAAAAGGTAGTAATTTTATGTCATTTATTCGATAAATGTACATAGTGTTCGAAGTTTAGTAGATCCTGCTTTAAGGCGGTCAAAAACAATTCGGATTTTTTAGAAATGGTCTGTCTTATCCTTCTTCACCTGACCATTAATTGTGGCCTTTATTCTATACTCATTACAAAATGCACGATCGAAAATAATGGCCAGAATAGACTTTACGATGAGTATAATAAAATCTCTCTTAAAGCGATAAGAATAGGAAAAAAGTTGGCCATTTTTATGAAGTATCATTTCCGAGAAAGTAATCTAAATTTAAGATACTAATCTTATAGTAATTATGTAACGCGGTGGGTCGCTTTTTAGAAACCAGTTGAATGATAAAAGTAGGGTTAAAAATTTACAAATGATATAATAATAATATATATTTCCAGGAACGTAAGCTTAATTTATGACAATGAGCTGATAGCAATTAAGAATAGCGGTTTACGAGGATTTCCAGTTTTCCAAGTACTGTACTAATTAAGTTGTAAAAGAGTGTATATATTTCTAGAAATTTACGTTAAAAAATAAATTTGTAATTAAGTAAATGGTTAAATACATTATACTAAATTAGATATTTTCTTCATAAGTTAGTACTAAAGATTGTCTATAGATTTAGAGTTTATCATTGCATTTATAAAATTTCCTCCTTTCTTCCTTTCATTTCTTCATAGAAAATATATATTTAAAAATACAAAAAAATTATTGTAAATTGTTAAATAGCAGGGAATTCTAGCTTATTTTTTAAAAAATTCTTTAACCTCCTCGTAATATAATATTAGAAAAGTGAATTTCATTTATTTTCTTCTTTCATTGTTACTTCTATTTTTCTCTACATTTTTTAAACTTATCTCTAAGTTGCTTACTAATTCAGGATTTCACTTTACTACTTCTTCCTGGATTCTTCTTAATAACATCTTCTCCCTGAAGTACTATGATTCCTAAAGATATTTTATATAGATTACAAGTTAAATCTTCAAATCTGTATTCAATTAACATTAAAGGTGTGTGTGTGTGTGTGTGTGTTATTTATATGATATAGATAAAAGTATTATTATTTACGAGAAATTTTCTTTCTAGTATTATTGTGAAGGCGATAAATGCATAAGCAAAGAAGAATTTATTGAACACAAGAAATATCCTAGTATGGATGATTTCATGCGACATATGCCCGTGATCGGAACAATGTATACTAAACCATTCACACAATTAAACAGCAGAGAAATTGCTGGTATGATAAACACTTTGACTGAGGAAGCCAAGAAACTAGATGAAGATTACCAATCGGTAACAAAGGAAAACGTTAAGAACGTATACAATCCAGCAAAACATATTTTTGAAGCACTTGAGAAACATGTAATTCGACAAGCTAATAAAAATGATATTAGAGATTCCATTGTACAACTGTACAAAGTAACAAAATCTCTGAATGATAAATTAATTAATGATCCAGAAATTCGAGATAACGAAATTAACTTAACTGAGAAATCGTTAGGTTTAATTAAAAGTGTTTATTATGATCTTGATTCATATCTATTCATCATATCTATAAAAAGTGTTTCATAGAATTGCAATAAAATGGTTTTAAAATGTATCTGAAATTGTTATATCAATTAGTGCAATGCAGGGGTCGGCAACCTGCGGCTCGCGAGCCACATGCGGCTCTTTGGATGTGAAGCTGCGGCTCTTTAGTTCCATACGCAAATATTATTTATTTTATCAAAAAAAAAAAA
>NW_019384417.1:396295-425264 GCF_000671375.1 Centruroides sculpturatus | reverse complement strand
GTTTTTTTTATCAAAAAACTTTATTTATGCGAGTACTATTTATTGTTGGCAAGAAAAAATTTTGTGGCTCTTTAAAAACTTTGAAATTTTGTATATTGTAATTTTGGCTCTTCCGACTCAAAAGGTTGCCGACCCCTGGTGTAATGGAAACTCGATTATTCGAAACAGTTTTAAAAAAATGTAAAATCTGCTGTGTTGTATATACTACAGCTTATAATACATTACCTTCGAATACTACAGTATTTATTGTTTAGGAATTTTTTAAATGTACTATCGGCGATGAAATCAAAAAGAAAATAATAATAATAATATAATAAAATATGAACGATTTTCTGTATTTACCAACGGTGTTTCATCAAATTCGGAAAATTGAGTTTCTATTGTATACACTATATATGAACAGATTTAACTGAATTGATGAATTAAGGCAACTAAATATTCGGGCAATGTGCTAAAGGAGGACTTTATATGGTAAACTGCACTCTACTTGTTAGACACGTGAAGAAAACCCGGTAAACTCTACGTGGCTATCTGTTGGTTAGGCGCGAACCTCACGAACCACGAAATTATAGATTATAATAGAACTTTTTATTACCAAACTCATGAAATAATGATAAATTATTAGGCGAAGTGAAAATGCCAAATAACTACTTAGATACATACAAAGGTGCTGCAATTTATTCAATAAATCTGATCTGTTGAAAAGAATTAGAAATAAATGCCAACACACACTCATACATGAAATGTCCTTTATTTTTATTTTTTTGGGTACAAGGGATCGCATGACGTCGAGATTTGAAAAAAAGTCGGAGAGTCCAATTTGGCACGATTACAATACTGTATCGTGTTACATTGTAATAATAAAATTTAATTTGTATTATTAATATAATAACAAAGTAAATATCGTTTCGCCATACGAAATAAAAAATCCACCAACGAGTTGCTTAACTTTCCGGCGACATTTGGTAGCGACATCTGTTATGATATTTTAATAAAAAACCTTTTTATATTTTTAACTGTTGTAAATTAGCAAAAAAATTTATTATGAGGGCAAAGATGGGTTTAATATAAAATTTTAAATGCTAATAATAAGAAAAATTGTCACGAAGTCTGACCCTACACGATCCCCATTATCTTCTCACCCCTTCGACGTTTAATTATCAAAATTTAATATCACTAATCCCTATAATAAAATTACAGAAAAAAAACACCATTGTCAAACTTCTAAGCTTACAGGAAAGCGGCGCTGATAGTCCGACGTACACGTTTTCGCGTTTAAAACTTCGGCCTCAACCTCGTTACTAATATCCATACATACAGGAAATAACCCCCAAAATTTTGTGTATTTCTAGACGTTTCGGGGTATCCTAAGCCCAAGAATGTAAAAATCTTGTGTGAGGTCATTTTAGTTTTCCTCTGTTATATATAACAGCTGGGAAAGTAATTAATACATTGCTATTTATTCTAAAAAGAACCGATGTACCTTTCTTATATTCATAGAATTATAGTATACAAGTTTATAGTTTACGTAAATACTTTTATTATAGTCATTAATATATTCAATAAAATCAGATGATTGTTAGTAATTCTTATTGAATTATATCGAAACGTGTACCAAATGTCAGAGATACTCAGAGATTCGTAAATATAAAACCAATTATAATAAAAAATAAAAATAAAATTCATTAAAAATGTCTTATAAAAGTTAAATTTTTTTATAACAATCGGCATTTAAGAAAACTCTTGCAAATATCTGAAGCAGGCGTTCATCAAAATAGCAATTTCTCTCAGTTGCTGATGAAGACTTTCGTGATGTATAACGCGATCGTTTCTTGGCCCTGAAAATTATTTTATATTATTATATAAGGATTGTTTATAAAATTAAAATAATAATTCACTACAAACAAAATAAAATTCTTACTAAGTGTAGTAAGAAAAGGTTAAGCAAAAATTCATACTTTCTGGTATAAAAGTATGAACTACTTCACGCTTTCACTAATCGTATATAGTTTGAATAGTTTAAAAATATTTTTTTTATTTAACTATGAATAATAAACTACTTAAATTTAGGTTAAGATATGAAAGAAAAATATTTTAATGCGAATAGCAAATACCTTCAAAATATATTAAATGAATCTTCGTTTTAAAGTCAATTTTTCCATTAGAAAATCTCTCTCTCATCACTCGCATCAGTATCAAAATCTGCATTGTCAAGTATTGAAATTGTTCGATTTTACATTTGTACGGATCGAGATAATAATTTTCCAGTTTTAGAACATCGTGAGCAACAAGTGATTCTTCTACGATCTGCAAGGTTATAGCTTTTATCGGATATAGGTCCTGCAAAAGCAGTTAAGGTCTTGTTTCTATTAACATTTCGTAAAGAAAACTAAATTTAAATTATTAATTTATAAACTACCATTCTGTTTGTTGCTGTTATCGGCATATTTTCTATTATCCATAAAGAAACATCTTTCAGTGTTGAGATGAGAAAAACTTTAAATTTTAGGAACTCTTTTAGTAAGTAATAGTTATTCGGTGCCTTGAAAAAAGGTAGTAAATTAAATTACGATGAATATTTACAATAGAAGTTCGTTAATCCGGCACCCCATAATCGGGAAATCTCGAAATGGCAGTATTCTGCAAATGGAAATTTCACACGTGGTATGTAAATGATCCTGCGTGGAATCAAGTGTGGCACAATATAGTCATGAACTGTATGAAATCATAATTGAAGAAAGCGCATGATTAAAATCAGAATAATACAGCAACGTTTGCTGATGTTAAACGTACTGCAATGGGCACATTGCCTAATAAGCAGCAGCTTTAGTGTATATGGATTAGCAAGCCAATTAAAACGCAAAACGTGTTTTAAATGAAACGGCTGTGTTATTGGTTTGCATATCCAAGTGTTTTAAAGACATATTACCAGGCAACACTTCTAATGTCCAGATTGCACGAAACTTTATGAAATTTGCAAAAATACAAAAATATTTTTGCCTATTACTAGAAATTATAGTCTCTAAAGTAAAATATAGTAAAAATCCTAGGCATTTCAGGGCCTGATTTACGATCAAATAGAATGAAATTTAAATCACTAATTTTAAATCTGTTCCGTAGAACGAGTGACAAACTCTCATCGTATTATTTAATAATAGTTACGCCACTGAATATTCAGTATTCCGGCATCATCTTGGTTTCCTAAATACCGCATTAACGAACTTCTACTCTTCTAACAGAATTTTAAGATAATTATTAATAGCAAGTTTCTTACTCTAGTTGGAACTCTATGTAGCAGAATTTCTTTATCCCTTAGATAATATCCTCGAGAATGTATTCCAAACCTGATCGGTTTTAAACCCTTCTTATAACATGTCTGTAAAGTACAAAATTTACATTTATAAACCGGCTTGCAGTCACCATTTATAGAGCATTCGTAGCAACTTCTGTTAATGATTGTTGTGAAGACAAACTGAAGACAACGTTTGCACGCCTCGCATCCATAATAATCATTCCATGCCTGGCGATAACAAATTCTGCATTGACTAATTATCATTCTACCTTTAAAAAAAAATAATAAAAATATAGCCTGTAAAAGCTACATGTAGTTAAATTATGTTCACATCCGAAAATATTCAATATGTTGTTTACCTCTTTGACCTTTTTGTTCTGTGATCTGCTCTATTGTAGCCATTATCGTTTAAAAATATAAAAATAAATGAATACGAAACAACAGTGAAAACGAAATGAAACATTCACTTTTAAGGAATCTTCATTTACATAAATTACGTAATATTTTTCGAAAATTAAATATAATTAAATAATAATTATTTTTCAAATAAAATTATTAATTAATTTATCATTAATTAATGGACCCCGAACTTTTTTCTTAAAACTATTTTTTAAGCTTGGAAAGTAAATTTTAAGTTTTAGTTATTATGAAATTAGAAAATAAATGTAATTGAAAATTTATATTATTAAATAAATAATTAATTATTATTAATAATATAAAAATAACGTTTGCTTTAATTTTGTATCATTTATTAATAGAAGTAACGTCAAATATAAACAAAATTTTTTGTGTTTTACGTCATATACAATTGTGAGTGTAGGAGTGCCAGTTACTTGAAGTCCATGTTTATACGAGTAAACAAATGCCCTGAAAACAAATGTCCTTTTCTCTCGACGGCACCTTACTATTACAGAAAACTACACTTGCGATCATACTTCCACTGAGCACCACAAAATTATAGATTAAATGTCTGCCCTCATCCGAAAATTCTAGAGATGAAATGTTATATTGGCTGAAAACTTGAGGATTTCCCTTATTCAATACTTTCTTGTGACTAGCAGTGGCCGGCGCGTATAAAACCGCAAAATACTGGTAGTTGGTCGCATGTTCGCTTTTGATCAACGGGGTGGCAACGTGAAATTTCCGAGCTTTCTTCATGTGTGTAATACCTAAATAGGGTTCAGTTTCCAATAGACAGATCGTCCAAATATTGCATTGCCTTATTCTAAGAATTTAATGCTTCCACAATGTTTTGAACTCTCACTCTTACAGCCAGATTTTTTTTAAATTATATAACATTTAAACGTCGTTTTACAACTCTGTTGATTACCCCCTTTCACAGATTAAATGCCCTTGATCTTTCAGCTATATCTCCAACTGACCTTTTGTCTATGTCACATCCATAATCGTGCGCAATTCGACATTCACTCTAACACTTGACGATCCCTGTAAAGAGAATGGCTTTTCTAACACTATATTCATTGAATTATAAAGTTAGCTGTAATAACCATTTGATATGGATATTGACAAACCATAAAAATTTTTTTTTAATTACGTTAAATCCCAGTATGCGTTTTCGTCCCTCCTCTGCCGGTCTGGTATTTTTTTTTCCTGAAAACTCAACAATAGATATGTAGTTTGACGTAGTTAGTAAAGACTTTTGTGGCGTGCGATTAGTCTGTAGTTATAATAGTCAAATTTAATAATTATATGAAACACGTACAAAAAACTTAAAAAACGAATCATTTTCGCCTTTGATAGTTTGGTTTATTCATATGCGGCAACGCGACACAAATGGGAAATCTTCCGAAGATCTTTTATGAAAAACTGGTCCCTGTTTATGTGTTACTACGTCACTGTTCATAGAAGTAGGCATTAAGTATAGATAACACAAGAACGAGGAAGTTTACATCTGACATTAATATACGAGACTATGATTCTACACACTTGTAGTAGTCTATCGTTGTACACATTTGTATTTTCTGTCCTCTTCGAAAGTTTCGCTGTAGCAGGACCGTATGGAACAGTTTTGGCGTTAGAGGAAAGCCTCATACCTTGCGCTTCGATTCAACGTTAATCTCAAAAAAAAAAAAAAAAATCTACGGACCCGTTTTAAAGCCTTCAAAGCAGGGCTGTGGAATCGCGTAAAAATCTACCGACCTCAACTCTGACTTCGACTCCGACCAGGGGCGGACTCGTTACCGAAAGAGACCCGGAAATTCTGATGTCATCACGTGACCTCAAAATAAAAGATTCAATAAATAGAGTTGTAATAAAGATAAAGAATAGAAACTTTTTATTCCAAAGCTATAAGACTTCTCTAAGTAACATATAAATATGTATTCGATAATTTTTATTTTTCCGGCTAATATATAACAGAGGAAAAGTGTAGCGCTCGCTCAAAA
Organism: Centruroides sculpturatus; assembly: GCF_000671375.1. Lineage (NCBI taxonomy): Eukaryota > Metazoa > Arthropoda > Arachnida > Scorpiones > Buthidae > Centruroides > Centruroides sculpturatus. Next base: position 419,567 of record NW_019384417.1, on the reverse strand, counting down.
GATGACCGCTCCCAAATTTTTACATTTTTGGACTCGGACACCTTGAAATTTCGAGATATGCAAAAGATTCTTGGTTTTTTCTATATGTGTGGATGTTAGACTGTGTGCGGGGGGCATGATTTTGTTCACCCTGTTTGAAGCTTAATAATTTCTGTGGTCAGAATCGGAGTCAGATGGTTTAACACAGGAGTTAGTTATTAAGCGTTAAAGTGGTTAAACTAAATCGTATCCCCGTATATAGTAGACCCCCCTATAACGCGAAGATTCGTTCCTCGTTATACGAATTTTGCGTTGTAGAAATCCCTAAATACGTGAGCCAATCGCAGCCCGACACGTGTGAAGTTTACGGACTACGGCTGTTTGAAAGGTTTTCTTCCATAAAATTAATCGATTCTAGACTAATCCNGCTCGAGATGGTTGAAGATATATTTTCAAACTCATCGTAAATTCGGCCAGGCTCACAATAAGGACGACTGGTTGGTGAGCGGCGAAGCCCGAAATACCCAGAACAGTCCATCCATGAAAATTTCCTTTGGTATTTTTTCTCCTATATTTGATTCCAAGTCCCAAGAACGGTAGGTTGTAACACTTTAATCAACCGCCTCAGCCATTCAGTTATGCACAGTTTGATTTTATGACTTTATCTGCAGTGGTAAAGAACCTCTTCATGTTTTAATACTCGCCCTCCGTTCCTGTTTAATTGTGGTATTCATAGTAACTGAATAAATTTCCTTTTTTTCCGATTTATGGTATAATTTCGGGTTTTCAAAAGTTTTTGCTGTCGGCTATTGGTTCATTCATTTAGAGAAAAGAATTATATTCGTATTTTCTGTGATGATACGCGGAAAAACAGAAAAAATGGACGTTTAATCGTTTTCCTACGTGCAAGAAATTAAGAAATTATAGATTATTTTCCGTGCTCCTTCAATTTAATAAATATATTTTAAAGTATATAATAAATGGTATAAGGGTATAGGTAGTTGCTGCAAATACAATTGTATAAATACATCTGGAAACCCTGATTGACAAACAACTTGATAAAAGTTTACGTGGCAATTATACAAAATTTTTCGAGTGAACACTTAGATCATAATTTAGCATCTGACGATGAAGTTGATTCGTTCTTTCTCTCTATTCTTAATTTTTGGTAAGTAGCTTTTAACGTAAAAGAGAACGTTGAAGGGTTGTTTTAATGTACTGTACTTCCTTTACGTTGCAGTTACCAGCTTGTTTGATGGTACGTATGGAAGAAAAAGCGAGAAGAAACCAGAAAAGGGTAGGAATTTTATGTCACTTATTCGATAAATATACATAGTGTTTGAAGTTTAGTAGATCCTGCTTTAAGGCGGTCAAAAAGAATTAGGATTTTTTAGAAATAGTCTGTCTTATCCCTCAACACCTGATCATTAATTGTGACCTTTATTCTATACTCATTACAAAATGCACGATGGGGAATAAAGGCCAGAACGGACTTTACGATGAGTCTAGTTAAATCCCTCTTAAAGCGAAAAGAATAGGAAAAATGTTGGCCATTTTTATGAAGTATTATTTCCGAGAAAGTAATCGAAATTTATGACACTAATCTTACAGTAATTATGTAACTCGCTGGATCGCTTTTTAGAAACCAGTTGAATCATAAAAGTAGTTTTCAAAATTCAAAATTATATAATAATAATATGTATTTTCAGAAACGTAAGCTTATTTTCTGACAATAAGCTGATAGCAATTAAGAATTAGCGGTTTACGAGGGTTTTCAGTTCTCCAAGTACTAATTAAGTTGTGAAAGGGTGTGTGTATTTCTAGAAATTTACGTTAAAACATAAATTTGTAATTAATCAAATGGTTAAATACATTACACTAAATTAGATATTTTCTTTATAAGTTAGTACTAAACATTGCCTATAGATTTAGAGTTCATCATTGCGTATATAAAATTTCCTCCTTTCATTTATTCATGGAAAATATATTCTTAAAAATACAAAAAAATTCTCGTAAATTGTTAAATTGCAGGGAATCGCAGCTTATTTAAAAAAAATTTTTTAATTTAACCGCTTCGTCCTTCCCACTGTCTTCCAGAAGTATCCAAGTTGGATTCTCATTCGGGATGGACATTTTTCACCTTTCTGACTTTGTGTAATTTAATATAAAAAAAGAGAATTTCATTTATTTCCTTCTCTCATTTTTACCTCTATTTTTCTGTACATTTTTTTAAAATTATCTCTAAGTTGCTTACTAATTCAGGATTTCACTTTACTACTTCTTAATACTTTTTCTCCCTCAAGTACTGTGATTCCTAAAGATATTTTATGTAGATTACAAATTATATCTTCAAATATGTATTCAATTAAGTTTGAAGGTGTGTTTTATTTATGTGATATCGATGATAGTATTATTATTTACGAGAAATTTCTTTCTAGTATTATTGTCAAGGCGATAATTGCATAAGCAAAGAAGAATTTATTGAACACAAGAAATATCCTACTATGGATGATTTCATGCGACATATGCCTGTGATTGGAACAATGTATACTAAACCATTCACACAATTAAACAGCAGAGAAATTGCTGGTATGGTAGACGCTTTGACTGCAGAAGCCAAGAAATTAGATGAAGATTACGAATCGGTAACGAAGGAAAACGTTAAGAACGTATACAATCCTGCAAAACATATTTTTGAAGCACTTGAAAAACATGTAATTCGACGAGCTTATAAAATTGATGTAAGAGATTCCACGGAACAACTCTACGAAGTAACAAAATCTCTGAATGATAAATTAATTAATGATGCAAAAATTCGAGATGACGAAATTAACTTCACCGAGAAAACCTTAAGTTTAATTAAAAGTGTTTATTTTGATCTTGATTCATTTCTATTTATCATATCTATGAAAAGTTTTATAGAATTGCAATAAAATGGTTTAAAAATGTATTTGAAATTGTTTAATTAATGTAGTGGAAACTCGATTATCCGAAACAATTTTTAAAAATTTAGAACCCGCAGTGTTGCACATATTACAGAGTATAATACAATACCTTCGTATACTACGGTATCTACTGTTGTTCACGAATTTTTTAAATGTAGTATGGGCGATGAAACACAAAACTAATAAAAAAAGTAATAATAAAATAAGAAGAAATAAATAAAATATTTAATGTATTGACTACAGGTCCTATCAAATTCGGAAAATCGAGTTTCTATTGTATACACAATATACGAACAGTAGATTGGACTGAATTGATGAATTAAGGCAACTAAATATTCGGGCAATCTGCTAAAGGAGGTGCCTTTCGCAAGGACTTTCTGTGGTAAACTGCACCCTACTTGTTAGATGTGTGAAGAAAACTCGGTAAACTCTTCGTGGCTATCAGTTGGTTAGGCGTGAGCCTCACGAACAACGAAATTAGAGATTATTATTGAACTTTTCATTACCAAACTCATGAAATAATGATAAATTATTTTGCCAAGGGAAAATGCCAAATTACTACCTAAATGCATACAAAGGTGCAGAAATTTATTTATTAAATCTGATCTACTGAAAAGAATTAGAAATAAATGGCAACACACTCATACACCGTACATACAAATATATGGAATTTCCTCTTTTATTTTTATTTTTTGAGTACAAGGGATCGCATGACGTCGAGATTTGCAAAAAAAGTCGGAGACCAATTTGACACGATTACAAAACTTTATCGTGTTACATTATGATGAAAAAGTTTAAATTGTATTATTAAAATAATATCAAAGTAAATATGGTTTCGCCATACCGAATAAATATATCCAGCAACGAGTTGTTTAACTTTCTGGCGACATTTGGTAGCGCCATCTGTTATGACATTTTAATAAAAAATCTTTTTATATTTTTAACTGTTGTAAAATAGCAAATAAATTAATTTTGAGGGTAGGGATGGGTTTTATATAAAATTTTAAATGCCAATAACAAAAAAAAATTGTCGTGACGTTTGGCCCTAATAGAGATACACACGATCCCCATTATCTTCTCACCTATTCGACCTTTATTACCAAATTTTAATAAAGAGGTTGCGGCCGACGTTTCCAAAGCGCAAACGCGTACGTCGGACGTTCATCGTCGCTTTCCTAAAGGCGTAGAAGTTTGGTAATGGTGTTTGGGACGTCGAGCATGATTCCACTGATTATCCAAATGTCAAACCATTGTCAAACTTCTAGGCTTAGAGGAAAGCAGCGCTAAACGTCCGACATACGCGTTTTCGCGTTGAAAACGTCGGCTTCATCCACGTTACTAACATGCACACATACATGAAATAACCCCTAAAATTTTTTGTATTTCTAGACTTTGCAGGGTATCATAAGCGGAAGAATGTAAAAATCTTGTGTGGAGGTCATTTTATTTTTCCTCTCTTATATATAAGAACCGGGAAAGTAATTAATTAATTGCTATTTATTTAAAAAACCGATGTACCTTTCTTATGTTCATAGAATTATAGTATACAATTTTATAATTTACTTAAATACTTTTATTATAGTCATTAATATATTCAATAAAATCAGATGATTGTTAGTAATTCTTGATGATTTATTGATATATCGAAACGTGTACCAATGTCAGAAATACCTAAATATAAAATCAATTATAATAAAACAAATAAAATTCATTAAAAATGTCTTTAAAAGTTAAACTTGTTTATAACAATCGGCATTTAAGAAGAATCTTGTAAATATCTGAAGCAGGCGTTCATCACAACAACAATGTGTTCCAATTGCTGATGAAGCCTTAAGTGATGTACAACGCGATCCTCTTCTGGCGCTGAAAATTATTTTATATTATTATGTAAGGATTGTTTATAAAACTAAAATAATAATTCACTACAAAATAAAATAAACTTCTTACTAAATATAATAAGAAAAGTTTAAGCAAAAATTCATATACTTTCTCGTATAAAAGTATGAACTACTTCACGCTTTTACTAATCGTATATAGTTTGAATAGTTTAATGATTTTTATTTTTATTTAACTACGAATAATAAACTACTTAAATTTAGGTTAAGATATGAAAGACAAATATTTTAATGCGAATAGCAAATACCTTCCAAATATATTAAATGAATCTTCGTTTCTAAGTCAATTTCTCCATTAGAAAATATCTCTCTCATCATTCGCATCAGTTTCAAAATCAGCATTGTCAAGAACTGAAAATGTCCGATTTTATATTTGTACGGATCGAGATAATAATTTTCCAGTTTTAAAACATCGTGAGCAACAAGTGATTCTTCTACTATCTGCAAGGTTATAGCTTTTATCGAATATACGTCCTGTAAAATCAGTTAAGAGCTTGTTTCTATTAACATTTCGTAAAGAAGACTAAATTTAAATTATTAATTTATAAACTACCATTCTGTTTGTTGCTGTTATCGGCATATTTTCTATTATCCATAAAGAAACATCTTTCAGTGTTGAGATGAGAAAAACTTAAAATTTTAGGAACTCTTTTAGTAAGTAATAGTTATTCGGTGCCTTGAAAAAAGGTAGTAAATTAAATTACGATTAATATTTACAATAGAAGTTCGTTAATCCTGCACCCCATAATCGGGAAATCTCGAAATGGCAGTATTCCGCAAATGGAAATTTCACACGTGGTATGTAAAAGATCCTGGGTGGAATCGAGTATGGCACAATATAGTCATAAACTGCATGAAATCGAGACTGAAGAGTGCGCATGATTAAAATCAGAATAATACAGCAACGTTTGCTGATGCAAAACGTACGGCAATGGGCGCATTGCCTAATAAAACAGCTTTAGTTTATATGGATTAGCAAGCCAATTAAAACGCGTGTTTTAAATGAAACGGCTGTGTTATTGGTTTGCATATCCAAGTGTTTCAAAGCCACTTTACCAGGAAACACTTCCAATGTTTAGATTGCACGAAACTTTCTGAAATTTTCGCAAATACAAAAATATTTTTGCCTATTACTAGAAATTTTAGTCTCTAAATTAAAACATAGTATAAATTCCTATGCATTGGAAAGCTTCCCTTTTACGTTCAAATGGTAATGCAATTTAAATTACCAATTTCAAATCTGTTTCGTAGAACGAGTACCAAACTCTCATGGACGTCATTTAACCGCTCTTAGCAGTAGTTATGTCTCTGAATATTTAGTAATCACACACCATTCTGGTTTCCTAAATACCGCATTAACGAACTTCTACTGTTCTAACAGAATTTTAAGATAATTATTAATAGCAAGTTTCTTACTCTAGTTGTAACTTCACGTAGAAGAATTTCTTTATCCCTTAAATAATATCCTCGAGAATGTATTCCAAATTTGATCGGTTTTAAACCCTTCATATAACATATCTGTAAAGTACAAAATTTACATTTATAAACCGGCTTGCAGTCACCATTTATAGAGCATTCGTAGCAACTTCTGTTAATGATTGTTGTGAAGACAAACTGAAGACAACGTTTGCACGCCTCGCATCCGTAATAATCATTCCATGCCTGGCGATAACAAATTCTGCATTGACTAATTATCATTCTACCTTTAAAAAAATAATAAAAATATAGCCTGTAAAAGCTACATGTAGTTAAATAATGTTCACATCCGAAAATATTCAATATGTTGTTTACCTCTTTGACCTTTTTGTTCTGTGATCTGCTCTATTGTAGCCATTATCGTTTAAAAATATAAAAATAAATGAATACGAAACAACAGTGAAAACGAAATGAAACATTCACTTTTAAGGAATCTTCATTTACATAAATTACGTAATATTTTTCGAAAATTAAATATAATTAAATAATAAATATTTTTCAAATAAAATTATTAATTAATTTATCATTAATTAATGGACCCCGAACTTTTTTCTTAAAACTATTTTTTAAGCTTGGAAAGTAAATTTTAAGTTTTAGTTATTATGAAATTAGAAAATAAATGTAATTGAAAATTCATATTACTAATTAATTAATTAGTTATTTTCAATAATATAAAAATAACGTTTGCTTTAATTTTGTATCAGTTATTAATACAAATAACGTCAAATATAAACAGAATTTGCAGTTTTGTTTTTTGAAACCGTGTCCTGTTTTATATTTGTGGCGTAGTAAACACTAGTATTGTGTATTATTCCAAAGACACATTGCAAGTTTTTCATCAAATTGCTTTATTAGTTGACTGGATATGGTACATTGTTTTGTACTCGTTTTGGGCTTTGCCCCTCTTCAGTCAACTAAAGTACGATATTTATTTTTTTAAACTATTACAATAGAGAATTAACATAAAACAAAGAGTACATAAACGATATATAGACGTATCTTTTGGCTAACTTTGTATAATTCATGTAAAATCTACTTTAATCTTTTGTAAATAAACTAGTATACATTACAAATTAAATAAGGTTAAAATCTTCTAAAATTTACCCTTTTAGGTAAATTTTCTACAATACAACTGTAAAAATTTTTAGCTATTTCCGCCTTCTTATTCACTTTCCACTCCCTTTTTCTGGTTAGAGGTTAACAGTCTGTTCTTTATTTTTTGATATGATAGTGCTAATTTGTAGTTTATTCTTTGTATTTCTGCACTGATTTGTTTATATAGACTCTTAATATACGGGTAATTAATATATTTTGTTTTAGTCGCTTGTTTATTTTTATTTTTTACATAGGTTTCTTGGGTCATTAAGTCTGATTTCCCATTGTTTCAGCAATCTCTGCGGAAATCCTGCTAGAAGAAACTTCTTCCTTAATTCCATTAGGTCTTCGATTATATGTGCTTCTTGGCTTGTCTGGTTTATGATTTTTTCGTATTCCATTTTATATGTATTAGGATGTCGTCAACCCATCTTTTATAGAATTTTATTCCTGGTATGTTACATATTATATTATCGATGTATATCATAATTAATTCAGCAAGTTTTGGGCCGATCACTGATCCTATAGTTATTCCATCTGTCTGAGTATAGTATTCTCCGTTGGTTTCGGAATAATTAATAAACAAATACAAATATAATTCATCGTTTGACAATAAATGTTAACACAGACAATTCCAATTTAATTGTTTCGTTGTTATTATTAAAGAGGGGCATTGTTGACACGTATCGGAATTGTATGTTTTTTTAACGTTGATGTAAAAACGTTGTACTTTTCAATTGTTTATATTTCGGTAACGGAGTTACAGAAAAAAATAATTTCAGACGATACAATAGCCACGATTATATTTTTCAAAAGATGGGAACTTATCGTTACGCATCGACAAAAATTCAACCCGGGCAGACACGCAACGGAGAGAAATTTTAATAACTTATAGGAATTTCAAATACTCACACTTACAGTTACAAATAATAGGACATAAATGGGAATGTAAGCTTTAACAAATTCCTTAACTTATAAATGAGAATTCGAAAGTAAATTGCGATGAGTAATATTTACTTTCAGCGAGTGCTTCGCTGTTCAATGATGCGCAAACACAATATATAGATATTACATGAACTAAAAAGTAGAGACTTGTAAAACATAGGTAATAATATGCAGCATGAAACCTCAAAATTTCTTTCTTAGGTGAGACTTCAAGATGCAACTTTTCCTATAAAAAACGATAGAAAGAAAACCTGACATAATAAATTATTGAAATGCGAGATTTCCCAGAAAAAAAGTTTCCCGGGATTTTTATTGTAGGGAATAAACGAAGGGAATCCAGGGAAAAATACCATATTCATCGCCATGTTATTAGAAGTAATATGGCGATGAGACACCGGTACAACCTCGAGAATAGTACATTTTACTGAATATATATAATAATATATTACACTTCTTGAAAGTTTGCATATGTAATATACAACGATGAAGAACTAACTAAACTTTGTTAAACTAATTATTTTGCTTAATGTTTGCAATAAATTTGATTTAACTACTCTTTTTTAGTCATGAAAGTCGAATATGGCATTTGCAGTTAACATAACTGTACACGGGACATTTATAAACAGAGAATAAAATATAGGCCTATATTTTTATTACAATTAAGTTTAATTTTCTTAAGATTTTAGTGATAAAAAAAACATAAATGACTGGCATTATAACACTGCAATAACTTCATGGTCCATTATTGAGGTATTTAAATGAATTAAACAAATAACCTTAATCTTTAAAAAATCTTACAGTTTTAATTATAATTTTAAAATATATTTATTAATAAATAAAATTAAAATATTTTAAATTATATAATAAATGGTAGAAAGGTATAGGTAGTTGCTGCAAATACAATTGTATGAATACATCTGCAAACCCTGGTTGACACGCCACTTGATAAAAGTTTACGTGACAATTATACAAAATTTTTCGAGTAAACACGTAGATCACAATTACGCATATGACGATGAAGTTGATTCGTTCTTTCTCTCTCTTCTTAATTTTTGGTAAGTAGCTTTCAACGTAAGACAGAACGTTGAAGTTAACGTTGTTTTAATGCACTGTACTTCATTTACCTTGCAGTTACCAGCTTGTTTGATGGTTCGTGTGGAAGAAAAAGCGGGAAGGGACGAGAAAAGGTAGTAATTTTATGTCATTTATTCGATAAATGTACATAGTGTTCGAAGTTTAGTAGATTCTGCTTTAAGGCGGTCGAAAAGAATTAGGATTTTTTTGGAAATAGTCTAACTTATCTCTCACCANTACAGTAATTACGTAACTCGCTAGATCGCTGTTTAAAAACCAGTTGAATCATAAAAGTAGTGTTAAAAATTTACAAATTATATAATAATAATATATATTTCCAGGAACGTAAGCTTAATTTATGACAATAAGCTGATAGCAATTAAGAATAGCGTGTGTTCCCAGTTTTCCAAGTACTAATTAAGTTGTGAAAGAGTGTATATATTTCTAGAAATTTACGTTAAAAAATAAATTCGTAAATGAGCAAATGGTTAAATACATTATAGAAATTTAGATATTTTCTTCAAAAGTTAGTACTAAAGATTGTCTATAGATTTAAAGTCCATCATTGCGTATATAAAATTTCTCCCTTTCATATTTTTATAAAAAATATATATTTAAAAACACAAAAAATTATTGTAAATTGTTAAATTGCAGGGTATCGTAGCTTATTCTTAAAAATTACTTTAATTTAATCGCCTCATCCATTCCACCGTCTTCCAGAAGTGTTCAAGTTCGATTCTCATTTAGGATGGAATTTTTTTTATTTTCTGACTTTGTGTAATATAATATTACAAAAGCGTATTTCGTTTATTTCCGTCTCTCATTTTTACTTTTATTTTTCTTTACATTTACTCATCTTATCTCTAAGTTCCTGACTAATTCAGGAATGGCACTTCACTACTTTTTCCTTTCTTCATAATACTTCTTTCTCAAGTACTAGGATTCCTGAAGATATTTTATGTAGAATACAAATTAAATCTTGAAGTATTCAATTTACATTGAAGGTGTGTGTGTGTTATTTATATGATATAGATAAAAGTATTATTATTTACGAGAAATTTCTTTCTAGTATTATTGTCAAGGCGATAATTGCATAAGCAAAGAAGAATTTATTGAACACAAGAAATATCCTACTATGGATGATTTCATGCGACATATGCCTGTGATCGGAACAATGTATACTAAATTATTCACACAATTAAACAGCAGAGAAATTGCTGGTATGGTAGACGCTTTGACTGCAGAAGCCAAGAAACTAGATGAAGATTACGAATCGGTAACAAAGGAAAACGTTAAGAATGTATACAATTCAGCAAAACATATTTTTGAAGCACTTGAAAAACATGTAATTCGACTAGCTAATAAAAATGATGTAAGAGATTCTACTGTACAACTGTACGAAGTAACAAACTCTCTGAATGATAAATTAATTAATGATGCAGAAATTCGAGATGACGGAATTAACTTCACTGAGAAAATCTTAGGTTTAATTAAAAGTGTTTATTTTGCTTTTGATTCATATCTATTCATCATATCTATGAAACTTTTCATAGATATGATGAATTGCAATAAAATGGTTTAAAAATGTTTTTGAAATTGTTTAATTTAAACCCCTTAGTTCCCATTGACGAGATAACTCGTAGTGGAAACTCGATTATCCGAAACAATTTTTAAAAATTTAGAACCCGCAGTGTTGTACATACTACAGAGTATAATACAATACCTTCGAATACTACAGTATTTATTGCTTACGAATGTTTTAAAATTTACTATGGGCGATGAAACCAGAACTAGTAAAAAAGTAATAATAAAATAAAATAAAAAAAATAATAAACGATTTTCTGTATTGACTACTGGTGTCCCATCAAATTCGGAAAATCGAGTTTCTATTGTATACACAATATTCGAACAGTAGATTGGACTGAATTGATGAATTAAAGCAATTCAATATTTGGGAAATATGCTAAAAGAAGGTGCCTCCAGGAAGGACTTTCTATGGTAAACTGCACCTTACTTGTTAGACACGTGAAGAAAACCCGGTAAACTCTACGTGGCTATCTGTTGGTTAGGCGCGAGCCCCACGAACCACGAAATTATAGATTATAATAGAACTTTTTATTAACAAACTCATGAAATAATGATAAATTATTATGCCAAGAGAAAATGCCAAATTACTACTTAGATATATACGAAGGTGCAGAAATTTATTCATTAAATCTGATCTATTGAAAAGAATTAGAAATAAATGGCAAGACACACTCATACACAATACATACGTATATATAGAATGTCCTGCTTTATTTTTAATTTTTGGGTACAACGGATTGCACAACGTTCGAGATTTGAAAAAAGTCGGAGGGTGAAGAAAATCGTGCCTCACACACACACACACTAACATTCATACATACAGAAATTACCCCCGAAATTGTTTGCTGTTGTAAGCTTTTCAGGGTATCCTAAGCCAACGAATGTACTCGTAAAATGTTGAGTGGAGGTCATTTTACTTTTCCTCTGTTATATATAACAACCGGGAAAGTAATTAATAGATTACTATTTATTTTAAAAAACCGATGTACCTTTCTTATGTTCATAGAATTATGGTATACAAGTTTATAGTTTACTTAAATACTTTTATTATAGTCATTAACATATTCAATAAAATCAGATGATTGTTAGTAATTCTTGTTGAATTATATCGAAACGTGTGCCAAATGTCAGAGATACGTAAATATAAAATCAATTATAATAAAACAAAGTAATAAAATTCATTAAAAATGTCTTCTTAAAGTTAAACTTATTTATAACAATCGGCATTTAAGAAATGTCTTCTAAATATTTGAACCAGACGTTCATCCAAAAAGCAATGTTATCCAAGTGTTTATGAAGCCTTTCGTGATGTACAACGCGTTCCTTTCCTGGCCCTGAAAATTATTTTATATTATTATTTAAGGATTGTTTATAAAAATAAAATAATAAATTACTACAAACAAAATAGACCTCTTACTAAATATAGTAAGAAAAGTTTAAGAAAAAATTCATACTTTCTCGTATAAAAACATGAACTACTTCCTGCTCTCACTAATCGTATATAATTTGAATAGTTTAAAAATATTTCTTTTTATTTAACTATGAATAATAAGCTGCTTAAATTTAACTTAAGATATGAAAGAAAAATATTTTAATGCGTATAGCAAATACCTTCAAAATATATTGAATGAATGTTCGTTTCTAAGTCAATTTCTCCATTATATAATCTCTCTCTCATCATTCGCGTCAGTATCAAAATCTGCATTGTCAAGTACTGGAATTGTCCGATTTTACATTTGTACGGATCGAGATAATAATTTTCCAGTTTTAGAACATCGTGAGCAACAAGTGATTCTTCTACGATCTGCAAGGTTATAGCTTTTATCGGATATAGGTCCTGTAGAAGCTGTTAAGGTCTTGTTTCTATTAACATTTCGTAAAGAAAACTAAATTTAAATTATTAATTTAAAAACTACCATTCTGTTTGATGCTGTTGTCGGCATATTTTCTATTAACCATAAAGAAACATCATTCAGTGTTGAGATGAGAAAAATTTTAAATTTTAGGAACTCTTTTAGTAAGTAATAGTTATTCGGTGCCTTGAAAAAAGGTAGTAAATTAAATTACAATGAATATTTACAATAGAAGTTTGTTAATCCGGCACCCCATAATCGGAAAAACTCGAAATGGCAGTATTCCGCAAATGGAAATTTCACACGTGGTATGTAAAAGATCCTGGGTGGAATCGAGTGTGGCACAATATAGTCATGCAGTGTATGAAGTCCAGACTAGTTAAAGAGTGCGCATGATTAAAATCAGAATAATACAGCAACGTTTGCTGATGTAAAACGTACGTTAATGGGCGCGTTGCCTTTTATAGCAGCTTTAGTGTATATGGATTAGCAAGCCAATTAATTAATTAAAAAGGGTGCTTTAAATGAAATGGGTGTGTTATTGCTTTATTGATACAAGTGTTTTAAAGCCGCTTTATCAGGCGATGTCCAGATTGCACGAAACTTTCTTAAATTTGCGAAAATACAAAAATATTTTTTCTATTATAGAAATTATAGTCTCTAAAATAAAATATAGTAAAAATCCTAAGCATTCTAGATTAAAAATCCTTCTTTACGGTCAAATAGAATGGAATTTAAACCACTAATTTTAAATCTGTTCTGTAGAACGAGTAACAAATTCTCATGGTATCATTTAATACTAGTTATGTCACTGAATATTCAATAATCTGACACCATCTTGTTTTCTTAAATACCGCATTAACGAACTTCTACTCTTCTAACAGAATTTTAAGATAATTATTAGTGGAAAGTTTCTTACTCCAGTTTGAACTTTACGTAGCAGAAATTGTTTATCCCTTAAATAATATCCTCGAGAATGTATTCCAAACTTGATCGGTTTTAAACCCTTCTTATAACATGTCTGTAAAGTACAAAATTTACATTTATAAAGCGACTTGTAGTCACCATTTACAGAGCATTCGTAGCAACTTCTGTTAATGATTGTTATGAAGACAAACTGAAGACAACGTTTGCACGACTCGCATCCATAATAATCATTCCACGCCTGGCGATAACAAATTCTGCATTGACTAATTATCATTCTACCTTTAAAAAAATAATTAAAACTATAGCCTATGAAAGCTACATGTAGTTGAATTGTGTCTACTACCGAAAATATTCAATATATTGTTTACCTCTTTGACCGTTTTGTTCTGTAATCTGCTCTATTGTAGCCATTATCGTTTAAAAATATAAGTAAATAAGCACGAAACAACACTCGAAACGAAATGAAACATTTACTTTTAAGGAGTCTTCATTTACATAAATTACGTAAATTTTTCGAAAATAAAATTTAATTAAATAATAATTATTTTTAAAATAAAATTATTAATTAATTCATCATTAATTAATGGCCCCTGATTTTTTTCTTAAAACTATTTTTTTAAGCTTCGAAGGTAAATGTTACAGTTTTAGTTATAAAATTAGAAAGTAAATGTAATTGAAAATTCATATAATTAATTAATTAATTAATTAATTAATTATTAATAATATAAAAATAACGTTTGCTTTAATTTTGTACTTAATACAAGTAACGTGAAATATAAACAGTATTTTTAGTGTTTTACGTCATATACAATTGTGAGTGTAGCAGTGCCAGTTACTTCAAGTCCATGTTTATACGAGCCCTCAAAATAAACGTCTTTTTCTGTTGCCGGCACCTTTCTATTACATAAAACTACATTTGCGATTATACTTCCATTGAGCACCATAAAATTATAGATTGGATGTCTGCCGTCAGAGCAAAATTATAGACATAAATCATTGGCTTAAACTTGAGGATCTTTCTTATTCAATACTTTCTTGTGACTAGCAGTGGCCGGGCGGGTAAAACCACAAAACACTGGTAGTTGGTCGCAGGTTCGCTTTTGATCAACGGGCTGACCACGTGAAGTTTTCCGGGCATTCTTCATGTGTGTGATACCTAAATAGGGTTCAGTTTTCAATAGACATATCGTCGAAATATTACATTGATTAATTCTAAGAATTTAATGCTTCCACAATGCTTTGAACTCTCACTCTTACAGCCAGATCTGTTTTAAAAATTATATAACGTTTACAAACGTCGTTTTACAACTCTATTGATTACACCCTTTAACAGATTACATGCCCTTGAAGTTTTAGCTATATCTCCAACTGATTTATTGTCTATACCACATCCATTAGCGTGCGCAATTCGACATTTACTCTATCTAACACTTGACGATTCCTGCAAAGAGAATGGCTTTTCTAACACTATATTCATTTAATTATAAAGTTTGCTGTAATAACCATTAGATATAGATAATGACACATCATAAAAATTTTTGTTAATTACGCTAAATTCCGGTATGCATTTCGGTCCCTCCTCTGCCGGTCTGGTAGTTTTCTCCTGAAAACTCAACAATAGATATGTAGTTTAAAGTAGTGAGTAAAGATTTTGAAGATCCGTTTTGAAGCCTTCGAAGTCGACACCTGGAGCACGTGTCTACCTTCGCCCTTCTTAGCTATGCATCTGCGCAGTAGGATTGAATTTGTATAAGAGTGAATTTTGGTGGATAAGAATTAACACACTGAACCACGAGCAAACATCAAATTCCTTCATAGAGTTCAGCGTGTTAATAAGGAAAGGCATGTTGAACTTATCAATAATCTTTCTGCTTTGTAGGGCATGCAATAATCCTACAGCAGCGAGAAAATGAGACAGTTAAAAAGTTGTATGGATGCTGATGCTTTTTCTAGTTCAATGGGCTGGTAGCCTACCAAGCCGATTAGAAGGGAAGAGAGGAGGATTACTCAAGAATGAATAAACCACTGAACAACTGGCAAGTGGCCGAGGATTCGAGCTTCACCAACAGGTCTGATACGGGAGATTATCTGGGTTTTCTTTACTTGTCTAACACCAAATTTGTTGTCCTTTTATGAAAACCATTGTAGACAATTAGTAAGAAATTTTTTAATAAAATTAACAATATGAAAATTTATAGGCAATTAAAAATAACAAATAATGAATTCAATAATATAAAGTAGACCCCTATAAAACGGGTTCATATAATGCGGATTCGTATATAGCGGCGAAAAATTGCGACCGTATTCGTATAAAGACGCTAAAAGAAACTCGTAAAATGCGGTAAAATGTCATCGCCGACTCGTGTCGCGACAGGATTGGTCGAATCTAGACCTATAGCTGATATTGCACAAACCGTTGCGTTTAAACGAGAAGAGGACCTACTAAAAACCATTTATTATTTAACGGCAATAAAAATTACATTTATATTAATGATGCCACTAAAGTTCAGCAAATTTTTCGCAGAAAAATAATTTATCAGAAAACACGCCCCGTTCGATGCGCCGCTCCGCGACGAAAACAAGCTTAAGCAATGGCGTCGTCGAACGGTGCATACTCGGTAAGTATTCCTACAATTTTTTGTTTATAGCATAGATTATATGAATTATCCCCAAAAAAAATTATACGTATTTTGGAAATGTCGAGTGAAATAAGTCTAGAATCGGTTAATTTTATGAAAGAAAACCTTTCAAACAGCCGTAATCCGTAAACTGCATACGTGCCGGGGTGTGATTAGCTCATGTATTTAAGGACTCGTAGAACACGAATTTCATGAAAAGCGGAACGTATCTACCGTGTTATAAGGGGCTCAACTGTATATACGTGAAATATAAGTAATTACTATTTTTAACGTAAAATAAACTTAAAATATTGAACTGTCAATTTTAATTTACAATTTTAGTTTACAAAAATCTAACTTTTTATAGTAAAATAACATCAATATGTAAAGATCGATTGTGGCGCGAACTAACACGAAACCATTTAATATGGCGTCGGGAAGTTGGTACATACGTGCTACTGTTTGTAGTCTAATATTTGTTAAATACAATGTGTTAAAAATTCTTTAATAATTAATTCTTTTATTAATAGCTATAATATTACAAATACAAGTTTTTCTTCAAGGATAGTTTAAGCATTTTATGCAATTCAAAGCAGAGTTACAAAATTAGTAGCTTGTTTCTTTAATTATTTTATACTGTTATACAATAGATTAACTTTGCCTATTTTTATTTCAATAGAAATGTTTTTTATACATTAATAATTTAAATGTATTTTACCAGTGAAATTCAAATGTTTTTAAAAACGAATTTGCCACTGAGTGGACGTATCAGTGTCTCATCTCTAGGGTTTCTCATTTCCCAGGAAATTTGCCTCTAAAGCAGTGGATTATGTGAAAAATAATTTCTTTTCCCGGGATCCCGGGATGAGATAGTAAAATAGAATTTCATATGAATAAAAAGTATCATACAGGAATATCATAAAATTTGAATAATTTATTTTCTAGTACATAACTAAAAGTGTAAGGCCAATCTCCGCTGTTCGATGATGCGCAAACACAATACATAGATATTACATGAACTAACAAGTAGACTTGTAAAACATAGGTAATAACATGCAGCATGAAACCTCAACAATTCTCTCTTAGGTAAGACTTCAAGATACAACTTTTCGTATAATAAACGATAGAAAGAAAACATGACATGATAAATTATTGAAGTTTTAATAATAGTAATAACACATAAATCACTGGCATTATAACACTGCAATAACTTGATGGTCCTTTATTTAAATGAATTAAACTTAATCTTTAAAAAAATCTTACAGTTTTAATTATAATTTTAAAATATTTTCAATTTATTTATTAAGTAATAAATATATTTTAAAGTATATAATAAATGGTAGAAGGGTATAGGTAGTTGCTGCAAATACAATTGTATAAATGCATCTAGAGACTCTGATTGACAAACCACTTGATAAAAGTTTACGTGGCAATTATACAAAATTTTTCGAGTAACACATAGATCACAAGTACGCATCTGACGATGAAGTTGATTCTTTCTTTCTCTCTATTCTTAATTTTTGGTAAGTAACTTTTAACATAAGAGAGAACGTTGAAGGGTTGTTTTAATGTACTGTACTTCCTTTACGTTGCAGTTACCAGCTTGTTTGATGGTTCGTATGGAAGAAAAAGCGGGAAGGGACTAGAAAAGGTAGTAATTTTATGTCATTTATTCGATAAAAGTAAATGGTGTTCGAAGTTTAGTAGATCCTGCTTTAAGGCGGTCAAAAAGAATTATGATTTTTTAAAAATAGTATGTCTTATACCTCACCACCTGGCCATCAATTGTGGCCTTTATTCTGTACTCATAACAGAATGCACGGTGGGAAACGGACTTCAGGATGAGTATAATAAAATTCCTTTTAAAGAGAAAAGAATAGGAAAAAAACTTGGACATTTTTATAAAGTATTATTTTCGAGAAAGAAATGTAAATTTATGACACTAATCTTACAGTAATTATGTAACGCGCTGGACCGCGTTTTAGGAGCCAGTTGAATTATAATTGTGTTAAACTGTGCACATATTAAAAATTTAACGTCTGATTCGTTTTTTTGAAACCGTGTTTTCGTATTTATTTACTATTGAACACAAGACTGTGTTATTATTAAAACACTAAGTGGGTAAACGCCAAGTGTTTTAATAATAACACAGTCTTGTGTTCAATAGTAAAAAAAATTTAACGTCACTAATCACAGAAAAAAACATATATAACAAAATTACAGAAAATACCTATAAAAAAAGCATAGGAGTTATTAAGCTTCAAATAGAGTGAACAAAATCGTGTCCCCCACCCTCTCTGTTTCTCTTACATACACGAACATCCATACACACAGGAATTACCCCCGAAATTTTTTGCTGTTCTACACGTTTCGGAGTATTCTAATCCGACCGATTTAAAAATCTTGCATAGAGGTTATTTTACTTTTGCTCTGTTATATATAAGAACCGGGAAAGTAATTAATTGATTGCTATTTATTTTAAAAACCGACGTACCTTTCTTATGTTCATAGAATTAAGTAAACTATAAACTTGTACAATATAAATACTTTTATTATAGTCATTAACATATTCAATAAAATCAGATGATTGTTAGTAATTNGGAGACGAAAAATAATAAAGTTATCATACTTTTTCTGGTGATCGCATGATGTAATTGTGCAGCTATGTTACCTAATGTTACCTATGGTGAGTAAAATGGCGGCTCGTCTCTGATTCCAGCAAACAGAAGAAAGGAAACTGTGGGGACGCACGTTCTGTCCTAACCTAACCTATTTTATTAAATTACCATAATTATTACCAACCAAGTTATTAGAATAGGTTAGGTTAGGTTTGAACGTGCGTCCCCACTGTTTCCTTTCTTCTCTTTGCTGGAATCAGAGACGAGCCGCCATTTTACCCACCATAGGTAACATTATCCAATTGTGCAGTCTAAAGATTGGTGACACTTTGAATTTCATAACAATTGATTTCTGCGACAAGCACTCCTATTTGTGGTAAATTTATTTGTGGCAAAAATCTTATTTTCACTTTACCGAGTGCCTAGTAGGTAATGTGCGGATTACCTAGATACTATGCAAATTATCTAGGTAATTTGAGAAATTTAACAATTTCCACAACTTTAACGGATCACGCTAGTTAATCTGCAGATTAGCTAGGTAATCTGAAGATTAACGAGTTTCGAGCTTTAGCGGTAACATATACATAGATTAAATTACATTCATATTTATCTAATAAGGAAATTAAATTTATTTTATATCAAACAGCAGTTTGTAATGTTTTCCTATTGTAGATCAATAAGTACGGATCACTGAATTATGATCCGTACTTATTGATCTACAACAAGATTCTGCTTGAAAATTATTATTAATTTAATTTTATAAACGATAAAATTTAAAATCAGTATTAGATTATTGAGATAAGACAAAAGAAACACGTGGAAGATCTACCAAAGGGGCTGCATTCTGAGAGTACTTTCTATGGGAAATTGTCCGTATTTAAATGAAGAATGCCGGAAAAATCCCAAGTTTTCTGGGTTTTCTCACGTATATAACACCTAAATAAGAGTTAATTTCATGTAGATAAATTATATCTTAATCTTTATAANCTACAAACAAAATAAACTTCTTACTAAATATAGTAAGAAAATTTAAGAAAAAATTCATACTTTTTCGTATAAAAGTATGAACTACTTCCTGCTCTCACTAATCGTATAGTTTGATTAGTTTAAATATTACTGTTTATTTAATCTAAATATAAGCTGCTTATTATTTATAGTTAAGATACAAAGGAAAAATATTTTAATGTGAATAGCATATACCTTCAAAATATATTAAATGAATCTTCGTTTCGTAATCAATTTTTCCATCGGAAAATCTATCTCTCATCATTCGTATCACTTTCAAAATCTTCATTGTCAAGTACTGAAATTGTGCGATTTCACATTTGTACGGATCGTGATAATAATTTTCCAGTTTTATAACATCGTGAGCAACAAGCGATTCTTGTACGATCTGCAAGATTATAGCTTTCATCGGATATACGTCCTGTAAAAACAGTAAAGGGCTTGTATCTATTAACATTTCAGAAGACTAAATTTAAATTATTAATTTAAAAACTACCATTCTGTTTGATGCTGTTGTCGGCTTATTTTCTATTAACGATACCGAAACATAATTCAACCTTGAGATGAGAAAATCTTTAAATTTCATGATCTCTTTTAGTAAGGAATATTTATTCGGTTCCTTGAAAAAAAGGTAGTTCATTAAATTACGATAACAATTTACAATAGAAGTTCGTTAATCCGGCACCCCATAATCGGGAAATCTCAGCAATGCAGTATTCCGCAAATGGAAATTTCACATGTGGTATGTAAATGATCCTGAGTGGATTCGAGTGTGGCACAATACAGTCATAGAATGTATGAAGTCCAGACTGAAGAGTGCGCATGATTAAAATCAGAATAATATAGGAACGTTTGCTGATGTAAAACGTAAGGCAATGGGCGCGTTGCCTAATAAAGCAGCTTTGGTGTTTATGGACTAGCAACTCAATTAGAAAGCCTGTTTTAAATGAAACGGGTTTTTTAATTGACAATGTCATTGGTTTGTTCATCCAACTGTATTAAAGCCGCTTATCAGGCAAGACGTCCGATGTTCAAATTTCACGAAACAACGAATTTTTTCGAAAATACGTGCAGTGTTCGCCACTGCAGATATTTTTGCTTATTACTAGATATTTTAGACTCTAAAGTAATATATAGTAAAAGGTTTCTAAGCATTGGAGGACCTCATACGTTCAAATGGTAATGGAATTTAAATGACCAATTTTAAATCCGTTCAGTAGAAAGAGTACCAAACTCTAAAGGGCGTCATTTAATCGCTCTTAACAGTAGTTACGCCACTGAATATTCAGTATTTCGGCATCATTCTGGTTTCCAAAATACCGCATTAACGAACTTCTACTGTTTTAAAAGAATTTTAGAATAATTATTAGTGACAAGTTTCTTACTCTAGTTTGAACTTTATATAGCAGAATTTCTCTATCCTTTAAATAATAACCCCGAGAATGTATTCCAAACCTGATCGGTTTTAAACCCTTCTTATAACATGTCTGTAAAGTACAAAATTTACATTTATAAACAGACTTGCAGACACCACTTTTAGAGCATCTGTAGCAACTTCTGTAAGCGATTGTTCTGAAGACAAACTGAAGACAACGTTTGCACGCCTCGCATCCGTAATAATCATTCCATGCCTGGCGATAACAAATTCTGCATTGACTAATTATCATTTTACCTTTAAAAAAATAATTAAAACTATAGCCTATAAAAGCTACATGTAGTTAAATTATGTTTACAACCGAAAATATTAAATATGTTGTTTACCTCTTTGACCTTTTTGTTCTGTTATCTGCTCTATTGTAGCCATTATCATTTAAAAATATGAAAATAAATGAACACGAAACAAACCGAAACATTCACTTTTAACGAGTCTTCATTTACATAAATTACGTAATATTTTTCGAAAATAAAATGTAATTAAATAATAAATATTTTTAAAATAAAATTATTAATTAATTCATCATTAATTAATGGCTCCTGAATTTTTTTCTTAAAACTATTTTTTAAGCTTAGAAGGTAAATGTTACAGTTTTAGTTATTATGTAATTAGAAATAAATGTAATTGAAAATTCATATTATTAATTAATTAATTAATTATTATTAATAATAATATAAAAGTAACGTTTGCTTTAATTTTGTGTATGTTATTAATAGAAGTAACGTCCAATATAAACAGAATTTTTGGTGTTTTACACACACACACACAATCTTTTTATTAATGCAACAATATTGCATCACTGGCACCGCAATAGCATAACCAGTTTATACATGTTTAAGGCTGAACACAGGAAAATAAAGTAATGTCTTCAATGTATTTACATAAGATCGCCTATATACCGTAAATTAATACCGTAACATTTACATGTATGACAGATGACATCGAATATCTGCGTTATAAATAATAAGCTAGATTAATAACTTAAAATTAAACATAATAAGTAATAGTCAATTAACAGAAATATGTAAAGTATAACATATATTGTTGCGGTATATATTAATATAAGTTTCACATACAAATATATATGATGATATAATACTGTAGTCTAAACAAAATAAAGCTTAGAATAATTAACGCTAATAAATTATAAGAGTTACTTCGCAGGTTTTCAGGTGTAGTTGCAGCTTACAGTCATTTCATGTAAAAAGAGTTCTTAGGAGTCTCATATGTTACTAGCAGCACAGTATCCATACACTAAAATGGAAGTTCCTACAAACATAGAAGTACTTGGGAGATTCGGACAAGAGCACCCTGACCTAACACAAATATTAATAGTTCATTGTAGCTATCCAAGAGCTAAGTCAGCTTACTATTGCAGTTTATTCACTAAAAGTAACAGTTAGTATATGCTAACTCACAATTAACTTCGTAAATCTTGAATTCTATAAGGTTCACCAAAGGTAGGGATATCATATCAACGCTTCACCTATGTAGATAACACTTGTAAGGATTTGTCAAGACAAGAGCATTCTTAACTCCAGATACTTGTAGTAGTTTAATCGAAGTCTGAACTCCAAATCAATGTTATATAATAACAAAATCCATTATGATAGGTCTATATGGATCAAGTTATATAGGCTGATGTGGGTTATATCAGTAAAGCTATTGTAGTATCACATATCTAATGTTGTGAGATAGGAATAACTATTTAGGTGCGTGTGTTTGTAATATTACTGTAACTATTAATAAGATTACATAAGCAATAGAAAGATTCTTTACTATTGACAAGATCATTTAATGTGCACGGCCAGGAGATTCCT
>NW_019384417.1:343909-395048 GCF_000671375.1 Centruroides sculpturatus | reverse complement strand
CTATCTGAACTGAGGGGACCGAGACGACTTCAACGATACCCTACTTTTGGACCGGAGACGAAAAATAATAAAGTTATCATACTTTTTCTGGTGATCGCATGATGTAATTGTGCAGTTAATGTTACCTATGGTGAGTAAAATGGCGGCTCGTCTCTGATTCCAGCAAACAGAAGAAAGGAAACTGTGGGGACGCACGTTCTGTCCTAACCTAACCTATTTTATTAAATTACCATAATTATTACCAACCAAGTTATTAGAATAGGTTAGGTTAGGTTTGAACGTGCGTCCCCACTGTTTCCTTTCTTCTCTTTGCTGGAATCAGAGACGAGCCGCCATTTTACCCACCATAGGTAACATTATCCAATTGTGCAGTCTAAAGATTGGTGACACTTTGAATTTCATAACAATTGATTTCTGCGACAAGCACTCCTATTTGTGGTAAATTTATTTGTGGCAAAAATCTTATTTTCACTTTACCGAGTGCCTAGTAGGTAATGTGCGGATTACCTAGATACTATGCAAATTATCTAGGTAATTTGAGAAATTTAACAATTTCCACAACTTTAACGGATCACGCTAGTTAATCTGCAGATTAGCTAGGTAATCTGAAGATTAACGAGTTTCGAGCTTTAGCGGTAACATATACATAGATTAAATTACATTCATATTTATCTAATAAGGAAATTAAATTTATTTTATATCAAACAGCAGTTTGTAATGTTTTCCTATTGTAGATCAATAAGTACGGATCACTGAATTATGATCCGTACTTATTGATCTACAACAAGATTCTGCTTGAAAATTATTATTAATTTAATTTTATAAACGATAAAATTTAAAATCAGTATTAGATTATTGAGATAAGACAAAAGAAACACGTGGAAGATCTACCAAAGGGGCTGCATTCTGAGAGTACTTTCTATGGGAAATTGTCCGTATTTAAATGAAGAATGCCGGAAAAATCCCAAGTTTTCTGGGTTTTCTCACGTATATAACACCTAAATAAGAGTTAATTTCATGTAGATAAATTATATCTTAATCTTTATAAAGAGTTAATTAAAAAAACACCAATTTAATTATTTAATAATTTATCAAATTATATAATTAAGATGCCGAATAGAAAATTTCTTATGGGAATTTTTACAAGAAAATTTAGTAAAGAAGAGAATTTATAGAAATTAATTCATAAATCTTCACTGCTCTTGATTATCCTTGAACTTTTTACTATTCTTTACTGCACCTTCTCTGTTCGAACTTGTCACTTATAACAATGAATTTCATCCAGACATATTTAATCTTATCAAAAGAGTTAACCTTGAATTTAATTGCTAAATCGAATAGTTTTAAATAAAAGTTTTTTAAAAAAAAAAGTTGCAGGAAATCAGTAAAAATCAATCATTTCAATGACGTTACATATGAAGAAAAGTAATATGGCTTAATCTCACAATATTTGAGTGAGTGCCCAATCGAAGATACCCTCGTATTAATGGCGACGTTGAAGAGTTGTAATTTATTATATTAATTAACCTCTAAGAAATATTATTAAATTTTTTTTTTTTTGAAATTTTGTGGTATTTCTAATCCACGAAACCACGTTGTAAACAATTGTTGTACAGCGAACTCTTATTGGAAACCGATAAGATTTCGTGATACAACAGCTATGAATTCATATTATGGTTCATTGCATATTCATCATTACTCCTTCGTCTTTGCAAATATATTCATTACCACTCAATATATTTATTAAAAAAAAACATTTTTTCACACAATCACGTGGAAAATCCATCAACAGGGGATGACATTTAATGGAAAACTGCTCCCTATTTAGATGTTGGAAACTCGAAGAAATCAAGAGGCTAGCCCGTTGGTAAGGCACGAAACCATGACCAACTATCAGTGTTTAGTGGTGTTATTCACTCATTCCTTTCGAGTAGGTTAGAAGTATTCTTGACTGGATTAAATTAAAAAGAATTAATGGAAAAATGAGCTATTCACGTACTTAAAATCTTTGGAATCACGTATTTTTACTGATTTCCTGCAATTTATTTATAAATATTCGATTTAGCAATTAAATTCGAGATGAAAGTTTTATAAATTGTTTTAGATAAGATAAAATATGAGTGAATTGTTAGAAGTGACAAGTTAGAAAAGAAGAGGAAGGTGCGGTAGAGAATAATAAAAAGTTCAAGGATAACCAAGAGGGGTGAAGATTTATTAATGCCTATCAGTAATTTATTTCGAACTGAAATGGCGTGTAAATAATTTTAATATATTTCTAAAAAAAGAGCTTTTATTATTGGTATGTTTTACGAGATTAAGGGGTAAGGTATGTTCGGAGTGTTTACACCCTTACCAACTACATCAATACAGTGNATGTAATCAGAAATAAATGTAATTGAAAATTCATATTATTAATTAATTAATTTATTATTATTAATAATAATATAAAAGTAACGTTTGCTTTAATTTTGTGTATGTTATTAATAGAAGTAACGTCCAATATAAACAGAATTTTTGGTGTTTTACACACACACACACAATCTTTTTATTAATGCAACAATATTGCATCACTGGCACCGCAATAGCATAACCAGTTTATACATGTTTAAGGCTGAACACAGGAAAATAAAGTAATGTCTTCAATGTATTTACATAAGATCGCCTATATACCGTAAATTAATACCGTAACATTTACATGTATGACAGATGACATCGAATATCTGCGTTATAAATAATAAGCTAGATTAATAACTTAAAATTAAACATAATAAGTAATAGTCAATTAACAGAAATATGTAAAGTATAACATATATTGTTGCGGTATATATTAATATAAGTTTCACATACAAATATATATGATGATATAATACTGTAGTCTAAACAAAATAAAGCTTAGAATAATTAACGCTAATAAATTATAAGAGTTACTTCGCAGGTTTTCAGGTGTAGTTGCAGCTTACAGTCATTTCATGTAAAAAGAGTTCTTAGGAGTCTCATATGTTACTAGCAGCACAGTATCCATACACTAAAATGGAAGTTCCTACAAACATAGAAGTACTTGGAAGATTCGGACAAGAACACCCTGACCTAACACAAATATTAATAATTCATTGTAGCTATCCAAGAGCTAAGTCAGCTTACTATTGCACTTTATTCACTAAAAGTAACAGTTAGTATATGCTAACTCACAATTAACTTCGTAAATCTTGAATTCTATAAGGTTCACCAAAGCTAGGGATTTCAAATCAACGCTTCACCTATGTAGATAACACTTGTAAGGATTTGTCAAGACAAAAGAGCATTCTTAACTCCAGATACCTGTAGTAGTTTAATCGAAGTCTGAACTCCAAATCAATGTTAAATTTTGGTGTTTTACGTCATATACAATTGTCAGTGTAGGAGTGCCAATTACTTCAAGTCCATATTTATACGAGCCCTCAAAACAAACGTCATTTTCTGTTGCCGGCACCTTTCTATTACATAAAACTACATTTGCGATCATACTTCCATTGAGCACCAAAAAATTATAGATTGAATGTCTGCCGTCAGAGCAAAATTATAGAGATAAATCATTGGCTCAAACGTGAGGATCTTTCTTATTCAATACTTTCTTATGACTAGCAGTAGCCGGGCGGATAAAACCACAAAACACTAGTAGTTAATCGCAGGTTCGCTTTTGATCAACGGGCTGACCACGTGAAGTTTTCCGGGCTTTCTTCATGTGTGTGATACCTAAATAGGGTTCAGTTTCCAATAGACAGATCGTCGAAATATTACAATGATTTATTCTAAGAATTTAATGCTTCCACAATGCCTTGAACTCTCACTCTTACAGACAGATCTTTTCTTAAATTTATATAACACTTACAAACGACGTTTCGTAACTGCATTGATTACCTAATTTCACTTCTCAGCTTACATGCTCTTGATCATTTAGCTGAATCCCCAACTGACCTTTTGTCTAAGCCACATACATTAGCGTGCGAAATTCGATATTTACTCTATCTAACACTTGACGATCCCAGGAAAGAGAATGCCTTTTCAAACACTATATTCATTTAATTATAAAATTTTCTGTAGTAACCATTAGATATGGATAATGACACACGTAGGGTATGGTTGTACACATCAAGTCTAAGGTTTTACACATTTATATTTTCTGTCTTCTTCAAGAGTTTCGCTGTAGAGGACCGTATCAAATAATTTTGGCGTTCGAGGTAAGCCTCATACCTGCGCCCACGATTCCAACGTTAACCTCAAAAAAAAAAAAAAAAAAATCTACGGACCCGTTTTGGAGCCTCCGAAGTCGACACCTGGAGCACGTGTCCACCCTCGTCTTCTTAGTTATGCAAAAAAAAAAAAAAAAAAAATCTACGGACCCGTTTTGGAGCCTCCGAAGTCGACACCTGGAGCACGTGTCCACCCTCGTCTTCTTAGTTATGCATCTACACAGCAGTTATGTATTTAATTTGTATAAGAGTGAGTGTTGGCGGATAAGAATTAACACGCTTTGAACCACGAGCAAACATCAAATTCATTCATAGAGTTCAGAATGTTAATAAGGAAAGGCATGTTGAACTTCTTAACAGCTTTTTTGATTTGTAGGGCAAGCAATAATCCTACAACAGCAGGAATAGTCTTGTGACCTTCACCATAACATTGTTCCTGTGCTTCGGTCAAGCCTAGATTACGAATACATGACCAAGAAAATGAGATAGTGAAAAGGTTAAAAAATTTTTCCAATCTTTACAATCTTCTGATTTTCCTTTCGCAGAATGCCTTCCGGAGGATGGGGATGTTTCAGAGTTTTGATATAGATCTTCAGGAATTTTTAACAGGTGGTCGAGTCCATCTCTCTTCCCGTAGTTCAATGGGTTTGTAGCCTACCAAGCCGATTAGAATGGAAGAGAGAAGGATTACTCAAGAATGGATAAACCACTGAACAACTGTCAAGTGGCTGTGGATTCGCGCTTCACCAACAGGTCTGATCCGGGAAATTATCCTGGTTTTCTTTACGTGTTAACACCTAATTTGTTGTTCTTTCATCAAAACCATTGTATACAATTAGTAAGAAATTTCTTAATAAAATTAACAATATAAAAATTTATAGGCAATTAAAAATAACAAATAATTAATTCAATAATCTATTATATAATAATATACTTTCCTCCATAGATGATACAAATGCAAATAAAAACATCAACCCTTTCCTTATTAGTCTGATAATTCGATGATTAATTTGTTAACGTGAATACTGAAAACCTTATGAAAATAAATATATATTAAGAAAACTTATTGTAAAATTTAATAATTGATATTATTTCTATTAAGTTTTTATTTTCTATTTTTTTTTTTTTTATAAAATAAAATATATTTTCGGGTCAAATGCCCCTATTCAGTCTTTTATATAATGATAAAACTGTAATGGCGACAACTGGAATAACTAAGTGTAAAAATCGTAATGTAAAACTATTAAAACTATAAAATTAAAAAATAAACCTTGCAAAAAGTATAGAAAAAATTAAGAAATAAAAGAAGTAAAAACATAAATATTTTAAAACCAATAAAAACTGGCTAAACAATCAAACTTCCTGATAACAAATAGTAGAATAAAACATTTTTTGCCTTGTTTTATAGCTATTTTTTTTGTTAATTTTAGTTAAAGTTTTTATGTTTTCACTCCTTTTGTTTATATGTTTTTTTTTTCTATATTATTAGCAAGTTTTACTTTTTAATTTTACAGTGTTTCTACTTATACCCTACGATTTTTAACATAGTTATTCCAGTCATCACTATTAATTAATTACATTACAGTCAATAATAAATTTTCTATGTTAATTTAAAATATAACTTTTAATATATAACTTAATTTAACTTTAATACTTTAATATATAACTTAATTTAACTTTAATACTTTAATATATAACTTTTCTTTAAATAATTTAAAGAAAAGATTGGAAATAAAACTTGATTTTCCTCTTCTCTGACATTGAAATGGAATGGTGAAAACGTTATAAAAATATTTTATTATTTCCTTACGCTTTTAAATAAATAATAAATATTTTTTTTTAAGTTAAGAAATTAAATAATTTAAATAAACACGTTTGTAATTTTTATAACTTATTTATTCAGTAATAAATTGCAAAAGAATTTGAATGATTTCGTTGAATTTTTCTTTGTCAAACTTTAAAGAAAAACAAGAAAAAATATCGCTTTTACATTGATTAATTTATAAGGAAAACCTTGAGAATTTTTCTTCCATCTAAAATTTAATCTAAATTAATTACTCGTTTGTTTTCATTCTTCATAAATTATTAAATAAATCTTAAGTGTAAATCGTATTAAGAGGAAAAATATAATTGATTCTGTAGTCCTCACACACGAAAATAATAATACAGTAATAATAATAATAATAATAATAATAATAATACATTAAACTGTGTATTAAAACGAAGATGAAATTTATTTTAGATTATTTATAAATATTAAAAATTATTTTTAATATTTATACAGTACAAAACACGATACTCGAAGAGAGTATCGTGTTTTGTACTGTATTTTTTTTATAGGAAATTGGCTCTGTTTAAGTAATTATTACATAAATTTATATGTTACCGCTAAAGCTCGGAAACTCGTTAATCTGCAGATTAACTAGCGTGATCCGTTAAAGTTGCTAAAATTGTTCTATTTCTCAAATTACCTAGGTAATGTTCAGATTATTTAGGTAATCTGCAAATTACCTACTAGGCACTTGGTAAAGTGAAAATAAGATCTGTGCTGGAACAACAGCAACGTTTCTGTACGCTTAAATTAACATAATGTTCTTTATTTAATTTTCGATATCTAAAGAATCAAGTTAATACAATCAAACAATCGACAAATTAGTTGATAGAATCAATCATCAACCAATTAAAAAACATACAAAAAATCAAACGATTTAAAATATTAATACAATTAGGGAAATTATTATATAGATAACCACCTATGGAATTTCGGGACTTTGAGTATCTATCTGAACTGAGGGGACCGAGACGACTTCAACGATACCCTACTTTTGGACCGGAGACGAAAAATAATAAAGTTATCATACTTTTTCTGGTGATCGCATGATGTAATTGTGCAGTTAATGTTACCTATGGTGAGTAAAATGGCGGCTCGTCTCTGATTCCAGCAAACAGAAGAAAGGAAACTGTGGGGACGCACGTTCTGTCCTAACCTAACCTATTTTATTAAATTACCATAATTATTACCAACCAAGTTATTAGAATAGGTTAGGTTAGGTTTGAACGTGCGTCCCCACTGTTTCCTTTCTTCTCTTTGCTGGAATCAGAGACGAGCCGCCATTTTACCCACCATAGGTAACATTATCCAATTGTGCAGTCTAAAGATTGGTGACACTTTGAATTTCATAACAATTGATTTCTGCGACAAGCACTCCTATTTGTGGTAAATTTATTTGTGGCAAAAATCTTATTTTCACTTTACCGAGTGCCTAGTAGGTAATGTGCGGATTACCTAGATACTATGCAAATTATCTAGGTAATTTGAGAAATTTAACAATTTCCACAACTTTAACGGATCACGCTAGTTAATCTGCAGATTAGCTAGGTAATCTGAAGATTAACGAGTTTCGAGCTTTAGCGGTAACATATACATAGATTAAATTACATTCATATTTATCTAATAAGGAAATTAAATTTATTTTATATCAAACAGCAGTTTGTAATGTTTTCCTATTGTAGATCAATAAGTACGGATCACTGAATTATGATCCGTACTTATTGATCTACAACAAGATTCTGCTTGAAAATTATTATTAATTTAATTTTATAAACGATAAAATTTAAAATCAGTATTAGATTATTGAGATAAGACAAAAGAAACACGTGGAAGATCTACCAAAGGGGCTGCATTCTGAGAGTACTTTCTATGGGAAATTGTCCGTATTTAAATGAAGAATGCCGGAAAAATCCCAAGTTTTCTGGGTTTTCTCACGTATATAACACCTAAATAAGAGTTAATTTCATGTAGATAAATTATATCTTAATCTTTATAAAGAGTTAATTAAAAAAACACCAATTTAATTATTT
Organism: Centruroides sculpturatus; assembly: GCF_000671375.1. Lineage (NCBI taxonomy): Eukaryota > Metazoa > Arthropoda > Arachnida > Scorpiones > Buthidae > Centruroides > Centruroides sculpturatus. The sequence continues at coordinate 386,958 of NW_019384417.1, read as the reverse complement.
AATAATTTATCAAATTATATAATTAAGATGCCGAATAGAAAATTTCTTATGGGAATTTTTACAAGAAAATTTAGTAAAGAAGAGAATTTATAGAAATTAATTCATAAATCTTCACTGCTCTTGATTATCCTTGAACTTTTTACTATTCTTTACTGCACCTTCTCTGTTCGAACTTGTCACTTATAACAATGAATTTCATCCAGACATATTTAATCTTATCAAAAGAGTTAACCTTGAATTTAATTGCTAAATCGAATAGTTTTAAATAAAAGTTTTTTAAAAAAAAAAGTTGCAGGAAATCAGTAAAAATCAATCATTTCAATGACGTTACATATGAAGAAAAGTAATGTGGCTTAATCTCACAATATTTGAGTGAGTGCCCAATCGAAGATACCCTCGTATTAATGGCGACGTTGAAGAGTTGTAATTTATTATATTAATTAACCTCTAAGAAATATTATTAAATTTTTTTTTTTTGAAATTTTGTGGTATTTCTAATCCACGAAACCACGTTGTAAACAATTGTTGTACAGCGAACTCTTATTGGAAACCGATAAGATTTCGTGATACAACAGCTATGAATTCATATTATGGTTCATTGCATATTCATCATTACTCCTTCGTCTTTGCAAATATATTCATTACCACTCAATATATTTATTAAAAAAAACATTTTTCACACAATCACGTGGAAAATCCATCAACAGGGGATGACATTTAATGGAAAACTGCTCCCTATTTAGATGTTGGAAACTCGAAGAAATCAAGAGGCTAGCCCGTTGGTAAGGCACGAAACCATGACCAACTATCAGTGTTTAGTGGTGTTATTCACTCATTCCTTTCGAGTAGGTTAGAAGTATTCTTGACTGGATTAAATTAAAAAGAATTAATGGAAAAATGAGCTATTCACGTACTTAAAATCTTTGGAATCACGTATTTTTACTGATTTCCTGCAATTTATTTATAAATATTCGATTTAGCAATTAAATTCGAGATGAAAGTTTTATAAATTGTTTTAGATAAGATAAAATATGAGTGAATTGTTAGAAGTGACAAGTTAGAAAAGAAGAGGAAGGTGCGGTAGAGAATAATAAAAAGTTCAAGGATAACCAAGAGGGGTGAAGATTTATTAATGCCTATCAGTAATTTATTTCGAACTGAAATGGCGTGTAAATAATTTTAATATATTTCTAAAAAAAGAGCTTTTATTATTGGTATGTTTTACGAGATTAAGGGGTAAGGTATGTTCGGAGTGTTTACACCCTTACCAACTACATCAATACAGTGTATTTACACACAGATTTAAACAGTGTTTATTAGGTTTTCGGGTATGAAAAATGATGGGTGAGACAATCCCCCTGAAAACATTATTAACAAAAAGTTTCTGCCTTCAATCTTAATTACAAATGAATGAAATTTCGGTTGAAACATTTGAGGGAACGGTATCAAGCATTTACGATCAGTAATTTCATTCATTGTAATTCAAGAACAGCTTCAACAAATGAAAACATTTATATAATCGAACCTCTCGACAATGCTATTGATGAAAACATAAGAATGGTCGTTGTTTAGGGATAGTTTTGTATGAATTTTTTTATTCTAAGAATATAGTTCCTTAATAATGGCCACTATTTGGAGGTTATTTTATAAGCAATACATTTTTGTTTAATGGTGGCCTTTGTTGGGAGGTGATCGTTATTAGAAGTTCGACTACAGCAACAGAATTACGAAAAATTTTTCCTTATAAATTAATCATTTTAACGGCAATATTTCTTGTTTTGTTCTTCAAAATCGACGAGTTTAACAAAGAATAATTTATTATTCAATTGAAAGAAGTCATTCAAGTTCCTTTTATTTATTAGGTAATAAATAAGTTATTAAATTTTTTCCAATTTTATTTCTAAAATTTCTATTATTTGTTAAATATACACGAAAATATTAAAATATTTTATGGCTTTTCTTCACCCCATGTTAACGTAATATAATAGTAAATCAAATTTTAAAATGTCTATCTGAAAATGCTCCTTATTCAGGTGTTAGACATGCAAGTACTATTGTTTAATGATCACTGGTGTAATTAATTAAAATAAATTACGAAATATCTTAAAGATAATATTCATTTTAAGCGTTAAAACTGTAAAAAAATAAGTAAAATTTTCCGGGTTACGTATTGTTAAAAAAACAAATATCATATGCTGTACAACAGCAACATTTCCTTGTTTTCAAGTTTTAATGTTCGGAGGTGGACACACGTGACGTGTGACGTACAGTACACTTGTTAGCTTTTTACAGGTAAATACATAATTCAATTCTTCATTCGTACTTCAAACAGTAGAAAGAGAAGCAAACTTACTCGAATCATCTTGTCTGTAACACAAGGTATAATGTAAGTTCATATCATTATAGATTATTATATTATAAATTTAAATTAAACAATTTAATTTGTTTTTAGCATGAATACAATTGCTCCGAATCAAACAATAGAAGCACCAACACCCTTCGAATTCGAGAAAACGGTAGATGTTAATTTACTTGTAGCATGGATGAGGAAAAATTGGTATAAGTCTTTGTACTGGTCGACTTTCTATGTATTTTTAATACTCAGTCTTCAACGTATCATGAAGTATCGCAACGCACTGGAATTAAAAACACCATTGATTATATGGAACACGGCATTGGCAATTTTCAGTATTGCTGGAACTTTAAGGACTCTTCCTACATTCATACAAGTTATTCGTGAGTTGGGTTTCACTTATTCCGTTTGCGTTATAAAACCTCTTTTAATAAATATTCAACCGACTATTTTCTGGTCTTGGTTGTTTGCATGTTCGAAAATCGTAGAATTTGGTGATACCGTTTTTATAATATTAAGAAAGAGGAAATTAATCTTTTTACACTGGTATCATCACGTTGTAACACTCATTTTATGTTGGTATACTTCAAGCTTACTCGTGAGTGTTATTCATTGGTATATGGTAATGAATTACACGGTACATTCTTTAATGTATTCGTATTATGCCCTTTCTACAATTGGAATAAAAGTGCCTAGAATTGTTGCCATGTTTATTACTTTTATGCAATTGTCACAGATGATGATTGGTGCTTTTGTTAGCGGTTGGGCAATTTGGAAGAAATGGAAAGGGTGCTATTGCGAATTTCCCAATGATGCCATAATGGTATCATTACTTACGTACTTGAGTTACGTATATTTGTTTTCCAGATTGTTTTATTATTCTTATATTGCTAAAACCAAAAATAAGTTTAAAAAATTGTAGGATAATTCATAAAATACGTCTTTTAAACAATGTTTAACATAGAGAAAACGTAGAAAAAGCCTGTATCAAATTAGTTTTATTGATTTATTCATAATTATTATCCATTTAAAATTGTATATCAATGAAAATAAACAGAATTTTATATAAATGAAGTGTCTTTGTATTATGATAAAGGTTATATTTTAACAATGCTAAGTTATATGCGATTTGTAGTATAAGAAAGGACATATTAAGATATCGAATTAGCATACAACTTTCAGTTTCACGGTAACTAATTAATCATAAAATGATCAAACTATAAGGAAAAGGTCGGCATTTTTAATTGCGTTATCACGTAATGAGGAAAATGTATTCTGTAAAATATAATATTACCGGTAAATACATTTCCATTATCATTAATTGCCTATAAATCCTTTATATTGTTAATTTCATTAAGAATTTTTTTAATTAATTGTTTACAATACTTTTGATAACTGTAAACAAATCGCTGAAATTCAAACAATTATATTACTTCAGGAATAAAACTTATAGTTAGATAGAAAGAAATATAGTATTTAAATGATATATGAATGATAAATAAGATGATAGAGATCATAAAATGTAATATTTTAAAATTATCTTAAGCATAGGTAATAGGAAAAGTTTAGTGGAGGTTTAATGTTGGTGGGGTGCAAACCCACGTACAATTTATATTGATTTTAAGTAAAGAAAAGGAAAAAAATTATACAGGAAAGTTAAAGTACAATTAACACCGTATATTTTTATGATCTAACCGGTTTGATGGCAGTTCCGGTGAAGGTGTAGCTGCTGTGGATTCCATCAGTAGCTTATGGATGAAAGCCATCGAAGACAGATTGTGGGTCGCGCCTCTCCAACTGTCTGGAGTTTTCCGTGTTTTCTTCACATATTTAACAACTAAATAGGGTCAGTTTCAAATAAAAAGTTCTCCCAGGTGGCATATCGCCCACGTGTAACCAAATGAACAAGCTGGTTTCAGCACCAGCTAAAAGCTAGATCTTTTTATAGTATACGGTATTATGTAATATTATTATATATTATGTACATTTTTTAGAATAGTATCTAGTTTGTCCACATATTTTTCTACCTATTTAAATACAGCGAAAGTATCACTATTGAAGGATACTACAATAGTGATACTTTTGTATCTATATTGCTAGTATATGTATGGAGTTACAATAACGCTTGAATTACGTGCACATTCAATTAAATTCAGTCGAAATTATCTAACTTATGATTAGATGAATAAAATAGCAAACACTATTTATGTATGAAGACGTAAATCATCTTGTACTATAATTATGGTTCGGTCACAATGGGGTGGCTGTTGGCGAGGGATGAAGTCGGAGAAATCCGGGTGGACTACCTCCTGGGTTTTTTTCAACCCGTCCGGATGTGATTATCCCAGAGTTGTAGGATACCAAGTTAACCAACAGCCTGCCGTGTGGAATTTATGAGGTTTTCTTCACGTTTTTAACACCTAAAGAAGGGCCAGTTTCCCAAAGAAATTGCTCCCGGGAGATATCTTTGACAGATGAACTGCGTTGCGTTGCTCTCACACTAAACCAAACCAAATACTGAAGAGGTAAACTTTCATCTAGTCAGACTCCTAAAACTTTGAAATAAGACACTACCACTTACACAATAACTGGTGGGATGACACGCCTCTCCTCTCTTCTCATCGGCGATCTTTTGACCTTCGTCTTATTTCCATCTCAGTAGATGCTTCTCTCTGTAATCTGTCTGACCATTTACCGTGCGTGCATCTTGCTTAGCACGGTAATTTCTTCTTTTTTGGGACTTTGTTTCCAGATGTAACAAAGGCTGGTTATAGCCGAATGGTTCTTAATTCTTCAACGTTTCCAGGCGTAAGTAGTTCACCTGGCGAACTCCCATTAAAAATCATTAATGTTGAAACAACCCATCCAGCTTTCTAGCTTTATAGTTTCTTTTTTGTAGACTTTAAATAGGGTAGACTTTAAATAGATTAGCAGGTTAAACTCTGTCCATTGTATTAACCAACAGTAGACTGTTGTGTGCCCCTTGAATCTGCCGAATGGGCAGACGCTCAGTTTAAACATTAGTAATTTCTCTAGAAGAATTTAAAGTCCTCTGTTCTAAATCGAGCAGTTATTATTGGTGGTATGACCACTACTGTGTTTCTTTTCTCCACAGTCATTACCAAAAAAGTTAGGTTAGAACATGCTATCCCCTTTAATCTTTAAGCTTTTATATGTGGTAATCTTGATAAAATGATAAGAATAGTTGCAGCATAACACGACATACCCATTGAGGCTCAGGATGAGGGCAACTGTATTGTAAAGGATGATGCTGGACATATCCAGGACATATCGCCAATGACAAATTCTTGTAATCTTCACCCAGATTCGATCACGAATACCCTAAAGTGGCAGGCTGATGCATAACTGTCTTGGCCGTCTTGCCTTTGAATAATATAATAAATTTCTTTTATTAAATTGCATAATAATAACTCAGCATTAATAAGAAAATTAAATACCTTTATAAAAGATAATAAAATATCATTTAGAAAAAATACATTATGTTAAATTTAATTATTTTTTTTATAACCTCGTCGCAATGTCATTCTTTTATGTAAATTATCAGTATTTAAGTACATGATTATGTAATTGGAGTTGACAGGAATTAACATTTTCTTACATTAATCTAGATATTAATTAAAAAATATGACGATTATTAATCCAATAGAAGAGTGTAGATATACAGGTAATTAATCATTTATAATGATATTTAATTTGTATTTTTAATATTGCTTGTTAACTTTACATTGAATTTTGAAGAACACAAAGAAACAGAAATTTCAATATTAACAATGGTTAAAGTATGCAACTAATTAATTCTTTTCTATCTTTCGAAAGGTAGTAATATAGTAAGCTTGTGTACGTGCTGCGGTCGTCAAGCATGGAGTGATTATTATGGAAATTTTGCTTGCAGAANAGATTACGAATACATGACCAAGAAAATGAGATAGTGAAAAGGTTAAAAAATTTTTCCAATCTTTACAATCTTCTGATTTTCCTTTCGCAGAATGCCTTCTGGAGGATGGGGATGTTTCAGAGTTTTGATATAGATCTTCAGGAATTTTTAACAGGTGGTCAAGTCCGTCTCTCTTCCCGTAGTTCAATGGGTTTGTAGCCTACCAAGCCGATTAGAATGGAAGAGAGAAGGATTACTCAAGAATGGATAAACCACTGAACAACTGTCAAGTGGCTGTGGATTCGCGCTTCACCAACAGGTCTGATACGGGAAATTATCCTGGTTTTCTTTACGTGTTAACACCTAATTTGTTGTTCTTTCATCAAAACCATTGTATACAATTAGTAAGAAATTTCTTAATAAAATTAACAATATAAAAATTTATAGGCAATTAAAAATAACAAATAATTAATTCAATAATCTATTATATAATAATATACTTTCCTCCATAGATGATACAAATGCAAATAAAAACATCAACCCTTTCCTTATTAGTCTGATAATTCGATGATTAATTTGTTAACGTGAATACTGAAAACCTTATGAAAATACAGTCGACCCCCTATAATTACGGTACCAATAATTACGATTCCTATAAAACTGCGAAAAAATTGTGACGGTATCCGTAAAAACAGTAAAAAAACCCCTATAATTACGTTAAACGTCATCGCGCAGCCAAACTACTTTTCCGCCGTCCGTAGCGCCACGCTACGGAGAGATTTCTATCGTCTGGACAGTATTATATTAATTATATATAAATTAGGTACTGTACATATAATTATATATTAATTATATATAAATTAGGTACTGTATATATAATTATATATTAACTTATTGTAACTTTGTTATAATTAAATATATAATTTCCGCCGTCTAGCGTGGCGCCACGCTACGGAGATTTTTACGCTAACTATCGTCTGTCAGTATGTAAATTAGGTACCGTAAGTCTAATACAGTACTGTAATTTTATACATTTCTTGTNTCTAGTCAGACTCCTAAAACTTTGAAATAAGACACTACCACTTACACAATAACTGGTGGGATGACACGCCTCTCCTCTCTTCTCATCGGCGATCTTTTGACCTTCGTCTTATTTCCATCTCAGTAGATGCTTCTCTCTGTAATCTGTCTGACCATTTACCGTGCGTGCATCTTGCTTAGCACGGTAATTTCTTCTTTTTTGGGACTTTGTTTCCAGATGTAACAAAGGCTGGTTATAGCCGAATGGTTCTTAATTCTTCAACGTTTCCAGGCGTAAGTAGTTCACCTGGCGAACTCCCATTAAAAATCATTAATGTTGAAACAACCCATCCAGCTTTCTAGCTTTATAGTTTCTTTTTTGTAGACTTTAAATAGGGTAGACTTTAAATAGATTAGCAGGTTAAACTCTGTCCATTGTATTAACCAACAGTAGACTGTTGTGTGCCCCTTGAATCTGCCGAATGGGCAGACGCTCAGTTTAAACATTAGTAATTTCTCTAGAAGAATTTAAAGTCCTCTGTTCTAAATCGAGCAGTTATTATTGGTGGTATGACCACTACTGTGTTTCTTTTCTCCACAGTCATTACCAAAAAAGTTAGGTTAGAACATGCTATCCCCTTTAATCTTTAAGCTTTTATATGTGGTAATCTTGATAAAATGATAAGAATAGTTGCAGCATAACACGACATACCCATTGAGGCTCAGGATGAGGGCAACTGTATTGTAAAGGATGATGCTGGACATATCCAGGACATATCGCCAATGACAAATTCTTGTAATCTTCACCCAGATTCGATCACGAATACCCTAAAGTGGCAGGCTGATGCATAACTGTCTTGGCCGTCTTGCCTTTGAATAATATAATAAATTTCTTTTATTAAATTGCATAATAATAACTCAGCATTAATAAGAAAATTAAATATCTTTATAAAAGATAATAAAATATCATTTAGAAAAAATACATTATGTTAAATTTAATTATTTTTTTTATAACCTCGTCGCAATGTCATTCTTTTATGTAAATTATCAGTATTTAAGTACATGATTATGTAATTGGAGTTGACAGGAATTAACATTTTCTTACATTAATCTAGATATTAATTAAAAAATATGACGATTATTAATCCAATAGAAGAGTGTAGATATACAGGTAATTAATCATTTATAATGATATTTAATTTGTATTTTTAATATTGCTTGTTAACTTTACATTGAATTTTGAAGAACACAAAGAAACAGAAATTTCAATATTAACAATGGTTAAAGTATGCAACTAATTAATTCTTTTCTATCTTTCGAAAGGTAGTAATATAGTAAGCTTGTGTACGTGCTGCGGTCGTCAAGCATGGAGTGATTATTATGGAAATTTTGCTTGCAGAACCTGCATAAGATTTCTCATAAAATGCATTACAGAAAGGAAAACCTGTGAGTGTCAAAGAAAGGCAGATCTGTGCCAAATTACAAATGATCCACAATCTAAATGTGACTTCTGTCATTTGCAACGTCTATATAATGCAGGAATAAGGCCTAAAATGTATGGAAGACACAAAAATGGATGGTACATGAAAGACGTTATTCCTAAACTGGTTAGAGTACAGGCACAAAATTTTTGTAAAGTGAGTTTATATTTTAATTTTAATATATTTCAAATTGTTCATTATTTTATTTAATTTCAATTAATATAATATTTCAGTGTAAACGTTGTTATGCGGAAAATGAAATGGTAAAAATGTTTAAATTCGGATGTAATCTATATTTTATATCTTGGTGGCTAAGAAATCGCATTGATTTAAGACTGAGAAATTTTCCTGTAATAATAGATTTTATTTGTTTTCTTTCTTTCTTTATTAAATTAAAATTTAGATGATTTATTAATAATTTTATTTTATTTTAAAGTATGTGAATCTTGAAAGTTTGTCTATCAGAGGAAATATAATTGGTGCTGTCGTAAATTCAATTCATGCTCACGATGTCCTGAAATGCGGTTATCGATACATCGATCCTTATAAATGTCGTGTTTTAGATAATCAAAATTATTTAATTTGGTGTTTAGGTGTAACACGTCGATTTCTTCGTCATTCTGAATTTGGTATTCCAACTTTGGAGCAAGAAGAAAACTATATTGTCAGGGTATTGATTTTATTTTGTTTTTTTCTAAATTTACGTTCAATACACAATAGTTATAAAAATTTTCATAAAATTCATGTAGTAATTTATATATATATAACGTTTTTTCTTTCAGAACATTTTACCTTGCAGTAGATGAATTTGAATACTGATGATATTCATCGCAGTAGTACAGTAGTTTCGACGTAGTGTGTATTTGAATCACATGTAAAACTCAATTTATATATTTTAAAACAGTGCTGAATTTTACGTATTTTAAGACAAGTTTAGAAATAAATACTTTTATTTACTAATTTTGTTTTTTTAAATTGTAAATCATCTCGTTGTTTTCGAGCAATTCATAAGTATTTAAAAATATTTATTTTATATTACTTACAAGTAATTTTTTTGAATAAATTATATGAGTTGATTAGTTTTTTGAAGAGGTGTTTAAGTGAGCAATGCACCCTAACTGTATTTTCTATCGATACTCTTGCTAATTACATTTCGCAAACGTTTGGCATACCAAATCCCGCAGTGTTATTTCTCTATGCTCTAACATTTCCGTGGAAATGGAAGTCATTTCCTGTTTAAGCTAATTTAATTTGTGTATACAATGTTGTATGTCAGCGTGGTATTTGCTATCTGGTCAGCGAAAAGAACCGGTACACGATAACTCACTTCATTCATTCTCTTTAGGTAGGCCTGTACACTCGTGTATGACACTAGTAATTAAAAATATTTGATACCAGTGTTTCTATGGCTAATGGAAATTATTAATAAAGATTACTTGTTTCACGACTATCAGTTGTGACAATAACTACATATTTTACATTAACCATACAACACTCACAAATAATACAGTATATTAATATGATGATAACTTCTGTGGTCGCTGATTTCTTCTCGGGTAAAATTGCTGTATTAGGTATAAATTTTTGTGTGTTTTCAATTTTAACTATTCTTTACGTGGGTATTAAGAGAGTTTTTAATCAAAGAGGGTTTTTAATATGGAGGGTTCGGCTAGGGCCACAATATGGACGATTGGGTGATGAAGGATGGAATCCGAGATTGAACACTACCAGAAAAATTCTCTAGGTTACTCTCCCTGATTGATTCAGGGGTTTTCCAAAGCAATAAGATGCTATTTAAACTTATCTTAAATTTTTAAAAATTTTACAAAGCTGAAAAAACCAAGATACAATGAAAATTACAGTTACCATTACAATTGACGAATGGCCAAGCAGTTAAGGTGATACCTTATCACTCTGGGGGAAACCAGGATCGAAATACCGCAGGAATTTTTCGGAGGCGATCATTTCAGACATGTCGGGCTCCGTTCCTCACTACCCATAGTAAGGCCTAACCGAACCTATAATAGGCGTGTTAAAAAGGCTTTATTAGTGCTTAGAGATGTAAATGATGACTTTTTTAAACTATTTTTTCCATCTTTGACAGTAGTGGAAAGAGGGACAAGTAGTAACAAGGCTTATAGCACCGAATGCCGTCATTGTAACATTTTACGCCTTATTTTACTGAATTATATGATAGCAATATAATAAAATTCTTGTACTTAGAGAGACAGAAGAAGAAAACGTCAGTTGGGGTTAGTTGTGACAAGCAATGAGGGGCACACTAGGACACTGTCACAGCTTACTCCGTTGATCCTTCACTGAATTAACGTATAATCTTCTTCTTCAGAGTTACAAGAGGAAAACGGAGACGGCAAAAGAAGACTTACAAGATTACATAAAAATGGCTAAAGAATTAGTCAAAAAGATGTATTTTACGAGATTCTTCAATGTCTATAAAATGTCTAATATGTCACAAACGTCTCATGCCGACGACTAGCCTAATCTACGTATTTACCCGGAAGGATCCTAATATGATATGGTATAATTATACAATTTATTTAANGATGTATTTTACGAGATTCTTCAATGTCTATAAAATGTCTAATATGTCACAAACGTCTCATGCCGACGACTAGCCTAATCTACGTATTTACCCGGAAGGATCCTAATATGATATGGTATAATTATACAATTTATTTAATATATTAATTAATAAAAAAAAAATAAATACATGTTTTAAAGGAGAATAAAATATTAATCTGTGTAACAATATTATAAAAAAATAAAATTTGATTTAATCTCGTTGTAATGTCATAATTTTATGTAAATTAGTAGCATTTAAGTTTATTAAAAGTAGAAACCAAATTGTTTACTAGAATTTTCATTCGATATCAGTGATTTGATTATTTAATCAGTTAAATAATATGGTATTTGTCAATCGATCAGAACAATATAGGTTATATACAGGTATTTAATTATTTTATAATGATATTTTCAGTAATAATTGACTTTTTTTTTAAACGGTGTTACTTGGGAAATTTATATTAAATTATAAATACAATATTAATTAATGTAACAATGAAATTTAATAGAAAAGAATTGATTAGTTGCGTATTTTATTTTTCAAAAGGTGGTAATATAGTAAGCTTGTGTGCGTGCTGCGGTCGTCAAGCATGGAGTGATTATTATGGAAATTTTGCTTGCAGAATCTGCATACGATTTCTCATAAAATGCATTAGAGAAAGGAAAACCTGTGAGTGTCAAAGAAGGGCAGATCTGTGCCAAATTACAACTGATTCACAATCTAAATGTGACTTCTGTCATTTGCAACGTCTATATAATGCAGGAATAAGGCCTAAAATGTATGGAAGACACGAAAATGGATGGTACATGAAAGACGTTGCTCCTAAACTGGTTAGAGTACGGGCACAAAATTATTGTGAAGTGAGTTTACATTTTAATATAATTCATATTGTTTGTTATTTAATTCAATTAATGGGATATATTTCAGTGTCCATATTGTGAAGCGGAAAACGACATGATGAAAGCGTTTAAATTCGGATGTAATCTATATTTTATATCATGGTGGATAACAAATCTCCCTAATATAAGACTAGGAGATCTACCTGTAATAATATATATTGTTTGTTATAATTTAAATTTAGATAGTTACTAATAATTGTATTTTTATTTTAAAGTACGTGAACTCGAGGAATATGTCCTTCAGAGGAACTATATTAGGTGCTGTTTTAAATTCAGTTCATGCTCACGATGTCCTGAAATGCGGTTATCGATACTTCGATCCTTATAAATGCCGTGTTTTAGAGCATCAAAATTTTTCATTTCTTTGTTTATCTGTAACACGTCGATTTCTTCGTGATTCTGAACTCGGAATTCCAACTTTACAGCAAGAAGCAGCCTACATTATAAGGGTATTAATTTTTATTTTTCTGTTTCTCAAAATTTACATTTAATATGTATTATACATTACAATATTTCACAAACTTCGTACCGTAATTAAGTTTTCATTGTTATTATTTCAGAATATTTTACCTTACAGTAGATGAAATTGAATACTGATGATTTTCATGGTGCAAGTAACCAGTTGTTTCGAAACAATGGATGTAACTGTAATATACCTCGATTTGAGCAAAGTTTTGCATAAATCGTTGCATGAAGATTGCAGGCAAAGTTAAATTATACGTAAAAATATTTCCGTTTTAAAACATTTTAAAATCTCTATAATTTTTCGTTGGTCAGAATAATTATCGGGTAATTCAAAAAATATTGTGTAATTTGCTTAATAAATACTCAACTGTTCTTATTCAGAATGTATTACTTCTCTGGGAAACTATCTTCATAATTTTTTTTAAAGAAGTATTTATTGTATAATGCATCAAAATTTCAGGATATTGTTTCGCCTGTCGTACCTCTAGATAGTGGCCATAAAAGACCGCGTGAGAGGCGTCGTCTTGTCAATTCATTCGTGGTGTATTCCTCTTATCAAACAAAAAAGGCTTTGAAGTAAACAATATCTATTATTATACATACAGGTATATTGTTTAGTTTTATATTAGGCGAATTCTGTATCAACCAAAATTTGAAATATAGAAGGCACCAGAAGTGAAATTTTTGTTCTTTCGTTTTCCTCCTTATGATAATCTAGAGACTGAAAATATTAATTTAATTAAGGAACAAACAAATTTGAGTTGTTCAAAAATGACACTTATAAAATCTAAATGTTGTGCCGAAATTTTAACTAGAGAAGGAATTATGTCTTTTATATATCATCCATTTTCGTGTCTTCCATACATTTTAGGCCTTAATCCTGCATTATGTAGACGTTGCAAATAGCAAAAGTCGCATCTAGATTGTGTATCATTTAAAATTTGGCACAAATCTGCCTTCCTTCGACACTCACACGGTTTCCTCTCTCGAATACAGGTTATGAAAAATTCTATACAAGTTCTGCAAGCAAAATTTCCATAATAATCACTCCAAGCCTGACGACCGCAGCACGCACACAAATGTATTATACTACCACCTATCGAAAGATAGAAATGCATTATTTCCATACCTAAACTCTGTATATTACATTGCAGTAATTCTTCAATTGCCACTTCAATTTACAGTGAACTTGACAAGTTACATCAGTCTAAAACTCATTTTTAAATAAAATAATGAAATACCTATAATTAATTTTTGCTGTTCTATTGACACATTTATTGTGAATAGTTTAAGTAATTAAATTACTGAAACTAAATGATTTTTTTACTGTAAATTCATCCCAAATCGATTTCTTGCGTGGTGAATGACCTTGTCTAATCTACAAAATAACTGATGTTAATTTGTATTGTCAAATAAATTAAATGCTTTTGCCAATAAACCGTATTATATTATTGTATGAGAATGCCAGGGATAGAAACAGTTAACCTCTCTCCCACTAACAACAATGTGAGAAATGTCTAAGGGATATGGGATAAACACCCAAACTACTGACACCAATTGTGAGAACTGCCGTTCAGGCAATCCATATCTATTTAGAATGGTGTATATTTTAAGTAAATGACTGAGAGATAGAAAAATCTTTATGTCAGGGTCCTGACACCAGTTAGAAATATTCAACGATTTGTCCTAACTCGCGAGTAAACGACCGTTTGCGATTCGAGTAGTGTAAAGTATCTAGGGGAGTATATTCTTTACGTGGGGAAATCGATGAAGTTAGGCGATTATAAACCAAATATAAAACAATCAAGTATATTTATTTAAAAGACTATAATGTAATCTATACAAGAAACAATAACTGATAGTGTATAATCATTTATCGTAGCTCTCTACATGGAGATTATCTATCTTATCTATCAACGATATTACATCAGTTATCGCGAGAGAGAGTTTACAATAATAATATCTTGTTACCTGACTAACATGAAAGTACGGCGTATCTTGGAAGACAGAGAGTAAATTTCCTAATGCTTAAGTGAGGGCACCAAAAATATAAGTGGAAACCTTATCCAATAGTTAAGAGTAACTATTTCCAGTGGCTAGAAGCATGTTGATCATGACTAAAAGCGTTCGTTCAAGGTGATCGTCACCTTATATGCGAAATTGGTGGACCAATGAAAATGTCCACAGTCTTTCCCACACTCTATTGCTAAGGGAATTACAGTGTTATTTTCACTTCTAAAGGAACTATTCTCTTCTCTCTTGACTCGGAAGTTGAAGATGACAAATATTGATACAATTTCTATTTTTTCAAAATGAAGGTCTTATTTCAAAAATATCTGCTGTTGTTGAAAGAAATTTCTATAAAGCGAAAAATAGTATAAAATTACAGTTTACTGCGGACTCTATGTGCTAAGTAATTTTAAAAAATTAAATTATACATCTTTTATTTTATTATTAATTTCAATGAAAAGAAAATGTTTTTTTTTTGTGTTTAAATTTAAATGATAACTATATGTAATATAAACTTTATTAAATAACGGAAGATAACGCACCATTCGAGAAATCTGCTAAGTGTTTGCCATCCGGAGGATTTTCTTTCGGGAAATTGGTTCCTATTTATATGTTGGTAAGCGAAGAAACCCCGAAAAACTCTACTGATCAGCGAAGAGCGGTCAACTGTGTTGGGCCTATAATGTGCAGGACATTACATATTAAAAGAATTGGTACTACAATACATTATTATTTTAGGAAAGGAAATCTTCTGAAGTCAAAATGAAAACTGGATTGAATTACATTCATCGTTTGAAATATTATAGATCTTAATGGTTTTACTCAGATTTTCTTATTATAGTGGATATAAATGAAGACGTAGTTGCAATGATCATGAAAAAGTTTAAAAAACGATATTTTAAAAATATAAAAATGTCTAGCTTAGGTAATTCTACTTATGACTTCTTTACATAGAAAGGTAATTTATCATAAGAGAAATTGATAACAGTTCTGAAAGAAATATATAAAGTATAGAGTGACTAAAAGCAAATGTGATATATATTTTTAGCAAATCTAAATAGACAGCCATAGAATAATTTTAGTCATCAGCTTAGCAAACACTCCATATTGACCACACATTAAATACTAAAAAAAAGAATGACTAATATATTAGAAGCTGTCTTATCGGAAAAAACAAAATCTCTTCGTAAAACGTAGCTACTTTATTTATATTGTATTTACCATAGCTGCTAATGGGAAAATGTAGAGAATTCAATTTTGAAATCGGCGGCGCCCGCAGATTCTGTTTAAGCTATTTAAAAAGGGGGCATCGTACATTGCGCAAAGAGCTTCGAACTCCACGATTCAACGTCGGATCGGCGATAGTACTGGTGGAACTAGAGGGCAAAGGGATTGGATTTAGGTCATTATAACGCGAAGTTGCACGTGTCAAAGGGCAAATATCGTTCATTAGTTTCTTTTATATTTACAGAATGGACTAGTAGACAAGAATTTTTTTTTTTTTGTGATTCAGGGTCTTTTTGAGGATTAGGAAAAGAGAAACCGAGACGAAAAGGTAGACGGCACGTATCCCAAGTGCCATAATGTACAAACGTCCCGGCTTGAAACCGATCTGATATTCCCAGTTTTTTGAAAAAGTATTTCATGTTTTTTACGAAAGACATTATAATGTATCATATTCATTTTCCAAACACATGATATAATCCACTCAAGATTTGAAGCAGCATAGAACAAAAATAGTTTACAAGAAACCAGTGCACATTTCTCAAAGATTGTAAGAAAGCAAGGAAACAAAATATACATTCAGTAATAATTATATAAAAATATATGAAGATAGAATACATTTTTGAAGAGATTAAATTATTTTACAAGAAGGTGAAGATGAGTGCAAAACACTTTTTAACTTCAAAAAATTTGCAATAACTGTAAATACGAAAACAGTTAAAAGAAAGGCAACCGTATAAAGGAGAAAAGGAGATTTTTGTTCTTATAAATGAGGTTATGCAGCCAAACCTTACAGCACCTTGCCAAATTGTTAGACCCCTCTTTTTTTCGTAATATTGTTTAAAAAATGAATAATTTTTCGCGTCATTCTTATTCTATATTATATTCGAAACACTTATAATAATTGCTTTTTATATGGTAAATAAATTATCTACTACAAAGAGGGAAATATTACATTTTTATTGAATTATTACGTTAAAAACTAACAAATCATCAACTGTTTTGCATGAGTCTCTTACTGTAGTAATGAAATGTAAATTAAAAAATAAATTATTTTACTTAATACAGTATTATTAAAACAGTTTCAGCCTTCACTTATAAATTAATCGTACGATGGGAATATATTAAACTATTAGATTAATATCGTTTTAGGAAACAATATTTAATAATTATCAACAAATTTATTTTATCTATTTATCTGATTTTCCTTGAGATTTATATAAGAATCCTTGAAAATGTGAGAGATAACATCGTCATCTCACTTTGATTATAAGTATGGCGCGACCTAAATATTCTGTATAAATTACTTTTTAATCAGGAATTCAATTCGTAAGCGGTGCAATTTTTTATATTTATACTTTATTTAAAAATTCAATGTTTTATTATATTTTAATTAAGGAATTTTGAAAAATTCCTAAATAAAAAAATCTGAAAATTTGTGTATAAAATCCCTAAATCAAGTAAATCACACTCAATAATAACTTGATACTTCTGTACACGATTTAATTAATTTTAATTCAGTAATTAAAGTAAGTATTCATTTAATAAAAATTTTCTAACATCTATTTTCAATGATAAGTTTGTTGACCTTCCTTCCAGCAAAATTATATTATTTGCCTATGGTTATCGTTCATGTCTTAATTACATCAAAAGAAAAAGGTCGAATTATAATTTATATTAGTGCCTAATTTGGATTTACACTTTTTACTAGATCAACCTGTTTAGAAATATCCACATGACTTTAATTATATTAAAAGTATATTTTCTTTTCGTGAGAATTTTCATTAAAGGTTGTTACGTTCAAGTAAATTATAAGATTTAAGATTGAGTTTTCTATATTACTCCATAAACTGTTGTGTGGTAAATACATTACACATTTCTTGAAGTCATATTGTTTTTTAAATGAAGGTTTCCGGTATATTACTCATTCTGTTTTCACCGTTTTAATATGTGATTAATAAACAATGTTTACTGACCCCCTCTAAAATTATTGTATGACTGCCTATTTCAATTTTCTAAAAATTATATGTCACACGTGAGGAGTTCAGGGGTGATGTTTCCTGGGCTTCACGTTTATCTGCTTTTAAAGATACTATCGTCTCTGTAAGATTTCCATTGTCATCTTAATTTCTATTCGCTATATTAAGAGAATTTGAATCAAACCATTATTATTCTTGTAATATATACTTTCGTGCACATTTCAGGCCTAACACTACTGACCACTGGTCGCGTGTTGGCGCCTGACCAGTGGCGTTTATCGTGTTTTTTTTAAATTTTTTCAAGAACAATTAATATACAACAGATATTTTTAAAACATGACCTTCTATGTAATTACTGAAATATATAATAACATTGATATGTCGTAACTTCAAGGGCGTCAATCAGCGCTGTTATCATGTCCAGATCTACCAGGGTGATGTCCTGGTACTCTGCGTACCGTCCTTGATAGCGATGGAAGCACCGCTTTCCTTGTATTTACAAATTTCTATACTACGCGTGAGAAAAAAAAAACAATAAGATTGCTTTTGAATATTCGAATATCAGTGGCGGAATGAAAGCACTGTATTATCGAATACGGGACATATTTCACAGAGAAAATATCTGAATGGTGTAAAGCAGCCAGATTATCGCATTTTCACATACGATTTACAAAATATCAACCTCAGATTAGATGCAGGATGATACACATCAAAGTATCCAATGATTCTATCTAGGACCGGTACTGGGCTTCGTGCTAGATATTTGGACACCCTCGCTTAATTATGTGGATTACAACAGTGGCGTAGCGTGGGTGTCAGCTGCCCGGGACGGAGGAAAATTTCGCCGTCCCCTTATTTAGGTATCTGAATTTAAAAGACTAAAATTCAGTTTCGTCACAGAATAAGTAATGAACAATTCCGTGCACATTTCAATCGGTCCGAATCGTAGGTGCGACAAAAATATGAAATGAAATGGTTCAAATTTTTACAAGATATTATTATTATTTATTGTGAAATTTTGCCGCCTCCTAAAAGGGCCGCCCCTGCCGCCCCCTCTACGCTACGCTACTGGATTACGAGTAGATTTATAATTTAATTCAACCGATAGGAGTTTACAGGTATGTTTTTATGATAGTTCTGTATAGTTGACAAGAGTTTTTAAAATGTTTGATATATTTATTCTTCTCTCCCATCTTGTATTACAGATTTTAATGTTAAACTAGTGATGTTACGATGTTCTATCTATAAGGGAATGAAGAAAAAATATGTACAATTCTTGTACAATGTTAAAAAATTAAGAGATTAGGGAATTAGGGATATAAAACCCTGCTGAAAGAGCCGGAATTTTACTTAAAAGCTTAACCGAACCAATCTCTAGCCGAGTACAGTGGGGGACTGATTTCTTCGTAGTATCAGATGTAACAAAGACAGAAATTTTTGCAGTTCAATGAGAGTGACTAAAAAGTTGTAAATTTTGGAAATTTCCGTGGTCCTAAAACGAAGTAGTTAGAAAACAAATGACCGACAATCTATTAAGTTTAACATATTTAGATTTTTACAGCTATGGTGAGAAACGTTTAAAATCTACAACAAACCTGTCACGTCTTTTGAAGTATACTAGTGATGCGACAGAAGAGGCATTTGACATTAACCGGTATCGACACCCTCGAGATTTGGCAGCCCTCGTGCATGCCAAATCTACCAGGACCGTCTCTGATTCCATTCATTAGCCACTCGTAGGGAGCAATTTTAACTAAGAAAATTGTTTTAATATTTAAAAAGTAAAGAATATTTCGTTATTTTTATGTACATTTATTTACAAAGCTATATTTAATTATAATTTTTAATAAAAATATATTCATTTAGAGGACATGGTTTCAGGAGTAATACGTTTACACTGATGAAATTCATGTATTTTCTTTAAGCTTCAAGGATAATAAAACAATTATTTAAAAACAAATCAACTCGTTATTATAAATAATTACTCAAAAATACATCACATTCATAAATAAAAATATTCAAATTTAAAAATTACAACCAAATTTGCTGTAAGACAATTATACAAACAGTAGTAAATTTGCCTCTTTACATAAAGTTTCAATAATTAAGATAATTATCTTTGTTTTAAATTTGCTTGTAAATCCTATTAGACATTGTTTCTCATAAATGTTGCAGTTTATCAAAGTTTATCTCATTTTATCCATACAGTTATAAATTACAACTGTCAGTTCATCAGCTGTTGTGTACCGTTTGTTGGTTAGCACAGACATCCTAAAAAAGCATTGCCCACACATTTTTTCTGTGAAATTTAAGTTCCTCATTAATTATGAAAATATCTGTTTAGCCATTAGAAGCAAATGCTGACCAAACTATGATTTCATCTGTCTGTTAAAATATTCCTTTTGTCTGTTTTCTTAAATCATGCCAATCATTTTTGCCTCGAGTTTAACATAGACAACATTATCATTTTGAAAACATTAGCTGTTATTGCATCTGACACTTTTGGTGGTAAAGTAGCAGCAATGGCATATGTAGACCTGTCAGGATAAGAAACAGGATCGTCTTTTTAATTTATTAAATTTTAAATATACGCTCTCCACCTCAAAATAGTAGTGTCTTGCCCCTGTACATTATACTTTTCCTGTTAACAATAGAATCATGTCGGCCATCTGACTTCTTTCAGCAAAATGTTTTCATTGAATTAACGTGAATTACTGTTTCTTATATATTAAATGTGGACCTTCCGACTAACCTCTCACTACACCTTTAACCACTTTGCCATTGATGGTTTATTATGACTTACTCATCCAAGTTTTCCTGTTTTGTTAATAGAAATATTTTAAAAGAATAAAATTGATTTATTTATATTAAATACCAATTCTCTAAATTAAATGCCAAATTGATGTAAGAAATTGGTGCAATCTAGTCATATATGTTGGGACTTGCACGGACGACGAAGGACAGATTCGGGACAGACAACACACGATAAAATTCGCGGGGTGTTGCTCTCTCGGATTCGATCACAGGTACTTTCCACTGGTAGGCTGAGTCTTAAATATTTGCCCGGAGGACCCAGGCAAATATTAGAAAAATCATATTTACTTAAAGTCGTAAAACCAAGGTTTTTCGGAATATTTGCCTGGATTCTCGGGCAAATATTAGAAAAATCATATTTACTTAAAGTCGTAAAACCAAGGTTTTTCGGAATATATGCCTGGATTCTCGGGCAAATATTAGAAAAATCATATTTACTTAAAGTCGTAAAAACAAGGTTTTTCGGAATATAAACAAATTATTTTCTTAATGATATACGAGTTAACTTGTTTAAGATTTTATCTAATATCTGATTATGCAAGTATCAGGTTTATGAATTATTTTTTTAAAATCTCTCAAATAAATAGGAAATTTGATTTGAAGGAAATAGTTTGCCGAGATTTCTTGATAATAACACACACCTGAAGTCATACGACAACAGAAAAGACTAAAAGTTAAATGCCCATAAGCTTCTTTAATACAAGTAAGTTAAATGATCTTAACCACTTACATATACGGTTTTGGTTTTATTCGTATGTGACGCTACACATGGCGATCTGCCGAGGGGATGACTCCTAGAAAATCATTTATGAGAGACTGGCCCTATTTAGGCGTTACTGCCGTAAAGAAAACTACGTGGCCAGCCTGTTGGTTATGCGCGACCCACGACCAACTAGTGTTTAGTGTTTTTAGCTTATGAATTGTGACTTATAGAAACGGTATTTTGGTAATACTATTATTTTACAATGTTTCTATATTATTTAAACATAATTATTATTTTTAAATTTATTATTTTATCATAAAAACGTAGTTTAATTTGTTCTTTTCTTTTCCATAGAGTGACACTAGAAATCGTGATCGAAGTGAATCTTGCTGCTGAGATAATTACGAAATAAAGTGAAAAAATTTATTATTCTTACGTATTTTTTCAGGTAAGATTTTTTAGTTAATATGAATTATTTCCGAGAAAAGGTAAAACAGAGTACAACTGACAACTGGTGTTATTACAGGGTAACAGTATACCGACAAGCAATGTTATCCAATTCATTCCTAACATTACGTTCAACGGGGTGTGTTTTTAAACAATATTTAACGCGTGGAGGTGACTATTAATTTATATCATTGGGGATCTATTGACCTGCCTACTGAAATATTAATTAAGTAATCTTTAGGGAATTTTTTTGATTTCTATGTGTTCTTTAAATCTCCTTTTGTATGGATCTTTTTCTAAATGTAAAACTTTTATATTGTTTTTATTAATTTGACAATTATTGTCACTTGTGTGGTTGTGCCAGGGGGGAGTGTTATGTTTTAGGCGGATAACAGCTTCATGTTCTTTAATTCTTGTTTCTAATATTATTATTACAGTCGACCCCCTATTACACTGTCGACAATTCCGATTTATATGAATTCCGTATTGTACGAGTCACTTGGATTTTACAAATACGTGTGCCGGGCTGTGAACGGCTCACGTCTAGTTAATTATACTCGTATTTACTAATAATTAAATGACTTCACATAGATTACGGTAGTATTAGATATGTTATTTTAATTATTTAATTGGATATCATATTTTAATTCTATTAAATTATAGTTCTGTGTAATTTAAAAATATAATTGATTGTTATAATAAGAAATATCTTCTATTTGATTAATTTCAGGTTTAAATTATGGCAGATTTTCATCTCAATTTAAATATCACTACGAACGAACCATTCGGATTTGAAACAATCATGAATGGTAAAATTCTAATATCATGGTTACAACGCGACTGGCATCATTCTTTTTATTACACATTGATGTATCTGTTCCTGGTATTCAGCATTAAGAAATTTATGAAGAATCGCAAGGCCTTGGATCTGAAGAAGTCACTCTTCGTCTGGAATTTGATTATGGCATTGTTTAGTATCGCTGCGAGTGTAAGAATGTTACCTGTTCTCGTTGAAATCGTACGTCAATTAGGTTTTAATTATTCTGTTTGTTTTATAGAACCAATTTTAGATAATGTCCAACAGACTGCTTTCTGGATATGGCTTTTTATATGTTCAAAAGTAGTAGAGTTAGGTGATACAATCTTTATCGTTTTGAGAAAGAAAAACTTATTATTTCTACATTGGTATCATCACAGCATTACATTAATATTTACTTGGTATGCTGTGAATCATCTCGTAGGACTTTATCATTGGTTTATCGCAATGAATGTTATTGTACATTCTTTAATGTATACATATTATACGGTATCGACATTAGGTGTAAAAATTCCTCGTACCGTAGCAATAATCATTACATCTGTGCAGATATTTCAAATGATATTAGGCATAATTTTGACTCTATGTGCTAAGTTGCAAAATGATTGTGACATTCCTAATGAGATAATATCATATTTATTTCTTTATATCAGTTATGCAATCATATTTGTTCGGTTTTTTTATTTTTCCTACATTTCAAAATATCACAATAAGAAAGAATAATAAAATCTGTTTCTTTGAGTATAGCAAATTCAATTAGAGTCTGTATTTCCTGAATATCAGAGTCTATTCGTCTCGTTGTTGGTGATTGCTTTTTTGTATTCGTTAAAATGTTTTTCGTTTCTTTAACTGTATTATTTTCATTCGTGCATTTAAAGTGGGCAGCTCAATTTATTGTGTTTAGTTTGATGGATTTGATAACATTTATTTTTGTATTGTTTAAAATTGTTTCTTTTTCTGTATTGTTTTTATTTTTCTGAATAATGTCGAGAAGTTGTCCCAATAGCTTATTAAGAATAAATAGAAAATTTCTCACATAATTCGCTTACATAATTACATATTTTAAAAAAATACTTACAATAATCGTAATACATTTTTATGTGGAACTTTTGTGAATTATAAATGTATTCATTTATTCAGTGTATTTAACAAATATTCTATTAATTAAAGTTTTATGTACTATTTACTCGAAAATGCTTTTATTTCTGTTTTATAAAAATAACTTTTGTATAATAAAACAATAAAATATTTACAATTGTATTGGTAATAGAGCTTAGAATTACAAAATACAGTAGAGCGTCGATTATCCGAATCAATTGGGGACTGGGGTTTTCGGTAAATTGATATTTCGGATAACCGATTATGTACGAAAAAATATATTAACCTATCCCATATTGAAATTTTTCTCAGTTGCGTGGCGCTTCGCGTTGAATTATCGTCGACGTTGAGCCTAACGAAGACTATTGTATCGTTAAAAATTATTTTTCTATTTTGTATAAATAAAATAAATATATTGAAAAATATAAAAACAATAAAAAAATTATACTTCAGAAGTTAATTTAGTATCAAAAAAGTAAAATATTTGAGTAGCCCAAGACATAGCCGAAGATTGCAGCGCCACAGCACTGGCGAAATTTAAAATTTGCCGACTGGAATTCTTTCGGATACTCGACGCTATGCTGTATTAGACCTTATTTTTCACTGTTATTCTGGTACTTTTGATAAATTTCTTTTCTAAAAAGTGACAAGTTTTAAATAGTGATGATATCTGCATTAATTAATTTTACATTTAATAACTAACACGCTGTTATTATTGTAACTGGAAGCAACTTCTGCTTAAAGTTATTGATAAACATCTCTTTAAGCATCTGTTCTACATGAAACACATTAGGAGTATATTTCTCGCTATTTTAAAAATAGTCTTTTGCATTCATCCTTAGCTTCTTGTAAAATAATTTGATCTTCTCACACATATATTTTATTTCTATACATCTTGTTATTTATTTATTTTGCTGGATGTATGCTTTGTTTCTAAGTTAAGTGTAAGTGTGTTTTTGTTTTTAGTTTTGACACTCCACTGTATTATCATGAACACGACCTTTCTGTTAGACTAATCAACAGTTAGCTTGAAACTGTATCTCTGCCTCACGCCTTGCTTTCTTACAATATTTGAAAAATGTGCACTGGTTTCTTGTAAACTGTTTTTGTTCTATGCTGCTTTAAATCTTGAGTGGATTATATCATGTGTTTGGAAAATGACTATGATACATTATAATCTCTTTCGTAAAAAAACATGAAATACTTTTCAAAAACTGGGAATATCAGATCGGTTTCAAGCCGGGACGTTTGTACAGTACATTAGGGCACTTAGGATACGTGCCGTCTACCTTTTCGTCTCGGTTTCTCTTTTCCTAATCCTTAAAAAGACCCTGAATCACAAAAAAATTCTTTTCTACTAGTCCATTCTGCAAATATAAAAGTGAGTAATAAACGATATTTGCCCTTTGACACGTGCAACTTCGCGTTATAGTGACCTAAATCCAATCCCTTGTTTCTAAGGTCAAGTTTGCCCTCTAGTTCCACCAGTACTATCGTCGATCCGACGTTAAATAGTGCAGTTTGAAGCTCTTTGTACAACGTACGATACCTTTTTTAATAGCTTAAATTAACATGGTCTGCGGGCGCCGCCAATTTCAAAATTGAATTCTTTAAATTTCCCCTTAAGCTGTTATGGTAAATATCAATGCAGGAGCTACGTTTTACGAAGCGATTTTGTATTTCCGATAAGACAGTTTCTAGTATATTAGTCATTCTGTTTTTTAGTATTAAGTGTGTGGTCAATATGGAGTGTTTGCTAAGCTGATGACTAAAATTATTCTATGGCTGTCTATTTAGATTTGCTAAAAATATATATCACATTTGCTTTTAGTCACTCTATACTTTATATATTTCTTTCAGAACTGTTATCAATTTCTCTTATGATAAATTACCTTTCTATGTAAAGAAGTCATAAGTAGAATTACCTAAGCTAGACGTTCTTCTATTTTTAAAAATAATATCGTTCTTCAAACTTTTCCTTGATAATTGGAACTACGTCTTCATTTCTATCCACTATAATAAGAAAATCTGAGTAAAACCATTAAGATCTATAATATTTCAAACGATGAATGTAATTCAATCCAGTTTTCATTTTGACTTCAGAAGATTTCCTTTCCTAAAATAATAATGTATTGTAGTACCAATTCTTTTAATATGTAATGTCCTGCACATTATAGGCCCAACAAGTTGACCACTCATCGCCAGTTTGTTCCTGAATAGTAGAGTTTTTCGGGGTTTCTTCACATAACCAACATATAAATAGGAACCAATTTCCCGAAAGAAAATCCTCCGAATAGCAAACTCTTAGCAGATTTTTGGAATGGTACATTATCATCCCTTATTTAATGAAACTTATATTACATATAGTTATCATTTAAAATTAAACACAGAAAAACATTTTCTTTTCATTGAAATTAATAATAAAATAAAAGATGTATAATTTAAATTTTTTAAATTAGTTAGCACACAGAGTCCGCAATAAACTGTGATTTTACACTATATTTTACTTTATAGAAATTTTTTTCAACAATAGCAGATATTTTCGAAACAAGACCTTCTATGTAATTATAATAAATATATGGCTTCAGTATGTCATAACATAAAAGACATTATTTACAGAATTTTACCTAACAATGGTCAGAATAAATGCAGTTTATATCAAATAATCAATCAATTGAATAACTAAAAGTAAAAAAAATGTTTTAGTTTGTTTTTATTTATTTTCATTCTATGACACTTAACTCGCCACTTATGTGCATTAGAGTCTTTCCGGTGTGCTCGCAGCAGGTAAATCGTATTAAGCAAACCTTCTACTGCAAAAAAACTGCTTCACAGCACAGTCTGTAACGGATAATAAAAATTTAATTGTTTCCGCCACGTTCAAAGAATAATAATTTAAAATTCCTTTTGAACGTTTAGACTATTTACAAAAACTAAAACATTTTGGTGTCTTTTCTTATTCTTTTACACAACCATAGAAGTAATAGTTAAACGGCTTGAAGGAAAAAAAATTAAAAAAAACCTTATAAAAGTTTATAAAATATTTAAAATGTTTGATTAATACATATTAATAAGAAACAACAACAGCAAAATATGGTTCATTCTTTGTTCCAAAGTTGGAAAACCCTCTTCAGAACGTTCGAGAAATCGATGTAGAACATTAAAACAGGCGATTTCATCATTTTGATGAATCGAAAGAAGACATTTCTAAGGATTAAAGTAACAGGATTTAAGAAATTCGTGTGAACGCAATGATAATCCAATTGTTTCTATAAGTAATCCTGTTGTAGCAGAATTTATTGAACTACTTTCTTTTACGATAAAAATCTTTATTATTGTAAAGCTTGAACATTGAACGAATTGCCTGATATATCTCCACAATACATGAAAGTTTGGATGAAGAACTGGATGTTACTGATTTACTAATCCAGCTTCATTCAAGAGCTTTACCAAGCATTTCTTTAATAAGAAAAGCTTTTCATTGCGTTTGTCTTCTGTAGTAGTGTGTAATTGTAACCAAACAGTTTTGGTATTGACGTCTTCGTGATCAAATTGCATCGATCGTTTTCACTTCAGAAATATCTGAATTGTAAATTTAAGCGATTAATTGAATTTCATGAACAAAAGTAAAATTTTATTCTAAAATTATTTCAAATATTTTTAAAATAACAAAAAAAAAGTAAGAAATTACTAAAATATTCATTCTCAAGTTATACTGGAACCAGTTGAAGTGCAACATCTTTATATACCACCCATTTTAGGTCTTAATTTTATCTTGTACAATGTTTCCAAATAGAAGCAGTATCATGCAAATTGAAGATCATTCGTTATTATTTATCAACCTTCATTAGACGAACAGAAGTCTTTCCTTCTCTAATGCTAGTGATAAAGAAAGTTACACAGATTTCACATGTATAATTTCCGTAATAATCTGCCCACGCTTGACGACCACAACTGTCAAAAGAAGACATAATACTTCCACGTGTTTTAAAAGAGGCAAGCTGCTAAGGTTATAGCCTGACAAAACTATTACTAACTTTGGCAAAAATTATTGTCCTCACTTGAGTATTTATTTAATTTTTAATTGGCACATTGAAAACCGTATTTGAAAACAGCTGGCTATAGGAACCAATAAAATACTAGATTGTTTATCCAGCTGTATTAAATATAGATTGTAAAGGAGCCTACTTTAACATTGGTAGGCCCTCGAAACAGATTTCTCTATCTATATCACATAGGCTAAAGGAATAGGCATCGAAAAATATCAAATATAACCAATTAGAGTAAGAGTTTCATCTATGACATGTAATCTACATTGTGTCAATCATACAAGTAACATATTTTTGATTTATTAAATTTGAAAGATACAGTAGCATTGGAATATTTCCTCAAATATTAAAAATAAGTCATAATAAAAAATTTAAAAGATTGTTACGAATTTCACTTTCCTTCTATAACATTACTATTACATTCATTTTATATAATACTTAAAGAAAAGTTAATAAATCTAAAATTTGTTAGATATATGCGCATGTTTTTTTCTATGATAAATTAAAAAATTAAACATAAATTAAACTTATTAATTTCCAATAATGTAATTTCATAAGCAGCATTTAGAAATTAAGAGTGCTGTATTAATGTTCTACACGTGCTGTAAGAAAAACTTTATGGCATACCATTAACGATTTCCAGACACGATATCATTAATGGTTCGTTAATGGATTTCGATCATAAATCGTTTTCTATTATTACCATGGTAACCTATCAAGTGTGGTATCGATTCCTCGTTCAGCTACTTTCGACGTAACTACCGACCAAAATTTTCGTTAAAAATCTTCGACAATGGAACAGAAATACGAAACAGAATTTTGTTTGAAATGCTTCTTGCAACCATATTTATCAGCGAGTTTATTATTTGGTTGGGAATATTTTACTCCTTGTAATCGTTATCGTTCGCATTGTGTTTATGGCATTCTGAAACGTTTTTATCAAAGATTTATTGAAATTTTGCTCTGGTTTCACTTATTATTCAGCATTTTTGTCACGATTCCTTCACTGAAGCGGAGTGTGCCTTGTTACGCCATATTAATGGTTGTAGGTAACGATAATATATTTGTGAAAATGACATTCGTTATTGGTTCTTTTACTGTATTATACTTGTTTACATTTCTAAGACGTAACAGAATCAATCCCGTTTTGAATGTAAGAATTGGGAATATTTTACAACAGAAGATAAGAATTGATATTCAGTTATGGTGGCGTGTTATTATATTTGCCCTGGCATGTATTATCAGTATACTAGTGACGATTGTAATAATATTCGTCATACCGGCTTTGATAATAGAGAATAATTATCATTGGGAAATAATATTTTGTTCGGTAGAAATGAGCCTTTGGAGTATTGTTTTTGTAGGAAGTGTACTTAATTTTCTATTGTTATTCGTATCTTTAATTCTTATAATTCACAGTTTATTCACAGAGATTTTGATTGATATGTACTTTATGAGAAGGAATCATCCGAGTTTAAACACTGAATTAAGAAACTTAGTGATTCGACATTCAGAAGTTTGGTCACTCATTAAGAGACTTAATGCAAATAGTTTGCCACTTATGTTATTATATAATACTCTGATAATAGAAACGTGTCTTAGTTATTATATATTTATATTTGAAGATTATGACCCGAAATTAAAATTAATAATTTCCGTAATTATGATAAGTTACTCTTTTAGTTGTATACTTTTTAGCTTCGGACTTTCTTCAGTCACTTCTGTGGTAAATTTATTTATTTTTTTAAAAATTTAATTGCAGTAGATGTTTGTTAACCAGTAATTCTAAATGGTATGGGTCGAATTGCCGTGGCGATTAAGGTGTGTTTTCATACACTCACTCTTTCTGTTTTGTCGATACTAAGATGGACTTTTCTTATGACCATCGTGTGATGGGCACACCCACAAAATATATTTGGGAATTCGCACTAATTCGGTGTTTGGTTTTCCATAAAGATAAAGCAAAGGTCTGAAATTGCAGGGCTTGAACCTAAGCGAACAACTCCAGAAATCGGATGATGTATCCCGGATACGTCGGGCGTGTTTCTGAACACCCAGCCATTTTCATTATGGACCTTATAAAATCTATAATTGACACGGGAAAAGTTCTCTTAGTGTCTATAAAACGGAAAGAATTATAAATAAAAACAATCTGAATACATTATAAGGCTGATTAAGCGTGTCGTGTGGACATTTAATCAGTGTCTGAAATAGAGCACCACACCGTAGCAAACCGAGTAAAAAATATACAGTACACGATACAAATTTGTTTTGGATTAAGAAATTTCTACTGTTATTTTATATTATAAATGTAATAAATTTCTTCTTTTGAAACATTTCCCGAATATAATATTTCTGGTTAATTAAATATAGTTACATTTAATAGCTGTATTACGAGTATAATTTTCTGCTTTCCAGATGCAAAATTCATTTCAAGAAATACGAATATTTGCAAATGGCCAATTATCTTTAGAAGAAAAGTTATTTGCAAGTATATTTTATATATATTTTTTACAATATTTCGTTATGTAATTGATATATTTACGTTACAGATTTTAAATTTCATGAAAAGATTTGGAAAAATTCCACTTAGAATTTCTTTTGATGGCTATTTCTATGCAAAGGAAAATTTTCCACTTAAAGTTCGTACATTTAGTCATTTACTCGTACTGTATTTATATTTTAAAAAAAATTCGTAGATATTGTTCAAATTTATATTAACAATTTTCAGATGATGCAAACATTACATTCAGTATTTTCCAGTTTGTTGAATATTAGAAATTCATCTTTAAGAAAGAAGTGCTGAAGAATTTCACGAAAAATCTGTAATAAGTAAAAGGTAAATATAAAAAAATTAGTAAATATTGAATTTCATTGAATATTGAATACAGAATTTTTAAATGTCTTAATTCTATACTGTAATATTTATTGAGAAAGGTGCTGCACCCTTCGAGAATCTATCAACCAGGAGTGCCTTCCTGAAGCACTGTATAGAAAACCTGCCTCTTATTTAGTTCTTAGGCTTGTGAAAAAAATCCTGAAAACTCCACTTGGTCTGCCAGCTTTTGAGGCGATCAGTGTTTAGTGATTTTAATCACTCGGTTACTGATAGTTCGTTTAATTGTAAATGAATGTAAATTGCATTTATAACGTATTGTTAAGTTAAAATGTAATGATTTAAATAAAATGCCAACGTATAATGACGTCTGAATGCTGATAAATTACTTCGGTAAATATACCTACAATTTGATTATTTGTACCGGTATTTTCGGTAGAAATAAGTAGACACGTAACAATTTTCTGAAGTCAGAAATTTACTTTATACTCTTTCACGTTGATTTATATATTTACGTATTAAAGACATAGAAACGGCGACATTTTAATTTAAACTGTAAAAGTAAGTTACTTTTCAGTTCTTTACAATTTATTTCAGTTGATAAATTGACTAGGGGCGAGGCATTTGTATTGGAGCTCGAAAGGAAATGCGGCTTGGAAAAGTAGCTGAAACAACAATTGTTAAATGTTAACCTTTCTATATATTTGGCTTGTAAAGCGTGTTAAAATAATTGTTTTCTTTGGCCAATATACAAGATTGTTTCCAAATTCGGGCTACTATAGTTTTATGTTAAATATGTAATGGGGCTGGCCAATGTGGTCTTATTAACTACACTGTTTGCAGAGTCTTCAGCCCCATAATAAACAATTGTTTTTTATTAATACTTCACTTCCTCATTGAAAACACAATTTCTTCTTCTTTCCAGTTGTAAGCACGCCAATTAGGGAGAGGGGGTTTATTCCCGTTCGTCCGGATGGTCTAAGGATCTGGCATATATGGGTGGTGGTTTGCAGATGCAGAAAAAGACAAATGTTTGCAAAAATCCTGTTTATTTTGTCGATATATGCTTACATCTCGGTAGTTGGTAGAGCACGTCCCGGGCAGCGGTGATTAAGTGGTCGGAGTCTGTACTTGTGCGAAGAATAGCAGTAAGTCGGACTTGTCTTTAGTGACAGAGAGTGAGATCTCTTAGTTTGTCCTGGAGTATCAAACAGGCAGATCACCAGGAGGAGTGTAATGTAACGAATGAACTAACGAACAGTTCGAACCCTTGTCCTTGGACACTCGGGCTTATAAAATTTTTCGTTCTCAATTTCAATACCGATTGGTCGGGCTATTTCTTTCTCACTCCTCAATTGGTCTTTCTTCTGTCTCGAGATAGAATTTGAGACCAAGTTAAGTAGCGAGAAAGGTCTGCTCTGGCGGTTTATCCGACATCATCCTCTCGACTGCGATCGCGATTCGTCGATGATAAAACACCTGCGCTCATATTGCGTCTCATTGCTCCCTTTTTCTTGTTGCGTTTTAAGTTTTAAACAATTTCCTTTTTTTTTTTAAATATTGTTTTCCTCTATTCTTTATGAGCAACGATGTCAAAGTCCGGTGCCGCCGTCTCTACACTTATATTGCTTGTTTTCTCGATGGTTTAATTTAATAAATATACAGTTTTTTTTAATTATGGACTATTTCCTGGACCTCACGTAATCTGCGATAGATGGAAACGTAAGTCGAAAGCACAGTTGCATAATGCAATACTACATGTCGATCAAGCAAAGCGACAAAAACTTAAAGTTGTGCTTGCCAGGTTTCGAACCTGGGACCTTCCGCGTGTGAAGCGGACGTGATAACCACTACACCACAAGCACTCGACAGTATCGACCACAGAACTTTTCTAAGAGCGCTTAAATCGTTGTGCTAACTTCAATTGCAGCACTTTTCTTACAAAATCCTAATTACTCTCACAATGGAAACTCGTTAACCTCGCGACACGTCGTTAACGTCCGATGCATTTGTTTTCTCTTCGGCAATGGCGATTCCACGCAAATTTAATTCGCATCGTCGTTTGCTCATCTTATCCTCTAGTAACGTGATTTTCTACGGCGAAATTGCGTCGCCGTTTTCACAGAAAAACATCTCTCGTTCGTTTTCTGGCGTGCAACGATTACAGACAGCTTTCCGCTCTTTCCGCCTGCTTGAATCTTTACGAAAATATACACTAAAACTGTTCGAAAACGTCAGCAGTCTGAAGGAGGAAAATCAAAGTTTTGTATACGAACCAGGATCAGTTCAAGAAGAAGAAATGGGTTTTTGCCTTTTTCGGCAGGTGTCTGTGGTGTAGCGGTTATCACGTCCGCTTTACACGCGGAAGGTCTCGGGTTCGATTCCTGGCAGACACACGCTCGATTATTTTTGTGTTTCTTAATTAAGGCAAATTTTCTTAGATTTTTCCCCTCTTCATCGCTTGTCAAGGTGTTCATTTAGCTCATTCGAAAGTTATCTTATTTTGCTTATTTTCTTTGAATTATCGGGCTATAAGCAAGATGCCTCTATTAAAGCAGCCGAGGTAGACAAATCAAGAATACTAGAGAGCAATAGAAGTACTACAATCTCGAAATCGAACTCGAAAACTTCCAGGTTACAGGTAATGTTATGTATTCTTACACATAACATCTGTTTTCTCTTAAATGTATTAAACACAATTCCACTCACATCAATTGAATCGCAAAGGGCATTCTCGGAAGCGGGACTTTTCATTACTAAAATAAGAATCAGACTCAATGATCGGAGTGTTGATCATCTTTGCTTTTTAAAACCTTATTATAAAAATTTACAATAATATTTTGTATTATGTATTATTTAAAAACGAAAATGACCTTTTAAGTTAGAAGTTTGATCAAAGTTTATTTTTTTAAATTTTCAACTCAATTTAAAGCACTTACTTGTCATTGTTGAATGCAGTTTCCAGCAAACTTTAATAATTTATATCTATTTGTGAAAATTTCTATGTAATTCAAACATAAATTTTAATATATATCTTACACAGCATTATTAATATGATTTTGGAGGTTTTTTTTTAACTCTTTCAGCACTTAACGCCTAAGAGGGCTTCTTTTCGCAAGCCCATTATGAGTCGACCAGGCCCACAATGGGGCTGCCGGGTGGTGAGGGGCGAAGCCCGACATATCCGAACTGATCACCCCCTGAAAAATTCCTGAGGATTTTTCGACCCATTCGATCTCGCACCCGGGTCCCCCAGAGCGGTAGGCGCCACCTTGGCCGCTGATTTTTAATGTTGAAGAATGTATTAAGGAGGAGAAATGCCGTTCCGTCTTTTTTGGCAGGAGTCTGTAATGTAGCGGTTATCACGTCCACTTTACACGCGAAAGATCTCAGGTTCGATTCCTGGCAGACACACGCTCATCTTTGTTTGTGTTCCTTAAGCCACACCTTCTTTGATTATTTTCTTTTCCTTCGTCGCTTTTCAACGTGTTCGTTTTCCTCATTCGAAAATTATATTTTGCTTTTTCTCTACGTATGGTTTTCGCCCACGCCTAAACACAATGCGAAAAAGTTCAATACGCCAAGGACATAATTGTCACAATAAGAATCAGCGAATACATACATAGATACATACATAGATACATAGATACGTCGAAACTGTGACAGGATATCAGAAAGAAAATGCACTTTATTCTTTGTGCAGGACACTCTGTAGGAGACGTTTTTTAACATATCGGGTCGTGAAAAACCTCACCTGCAAAACGTATGCGCATTTCAGGGTGGAGACGATGTACTTGTGCGTTCGTGAGCAATGCGACTGGGATTTGACAGTTACGTCTTCCAGGCGCGTTAAAACGAAATGTTTGGTCAAAATGTACCACCCGTTTAAATTTGGGAAACATCGCTTTCGATCGGTAACGCAGCAGCACCGAGTCAAATCATTATTTGTGAAGCGTAGT
Source organism: Centruroides sculpturatus (assembly GCF_000671375.1). NCBI lineage: Eukaryota > Metazoa > Arthropoda > Arachnida > Scorpiones > Buthidae > Centruroides > Centruroides sculpturatus. The sequence goes on along the minus strand of NW_019384417.1, from coordinate 352,325 downwards.
AATAAAAAAAAGTTCACGGTCAAACGAAAGAACAGAAATGTTATCATCGCCTGCGCCAAACAAAAATTCTTCAAGTATTGTGTCAGTCAAAGATCGAACCTAAGACGTTCCGCGTGTAAAGCGGACGTGATAACCACAACCCCACAAACACACGATGGAACCACTATACTTACCTAACAGCGCTTAAATATTTAAGTCGCACTTGCGCAAACTTCAAGTCCAATACTTATTACACCGCCAGTGGACACAAGATCAGCCTTAGAAAATCAGTGACCAATGACGGTGTAATAAACCTAAAATAGAGGCCAACATAGTGCTCACTAATATATACTAACAAGTAAGTCAAGTCCATTAGTTAACCCGGCGCTTTTCTTAAAAAATCCATACAACAAGTAACTTTTAATAGATATTAAATTTCAAATAAAGTTTTTCCATTCAATGCCTTATCCCGTGAATACCGCGGGTTTGCTTTATTACGAATTAAAGAGATGAATTACGTGATACGGAACATAACGTTATTGCTGTATCACGTGACGGCTCCAAACTTCATTATATATGCACCCCAGATATAAATTTCAGCAAATTTTTCCCTATAGAAAAACTTTGGAACTAAACTTTTTATTTAGAAAATTAAAATTTTATGGTCAAATTTGATTTCTTTTAACTGTCCGCCCCGTGAAACAAACTCGTGCAATGATCCATGAAAATCACTCTCTTTAGAAAGACAGACATGGAAATGACGAAATTGGCCGCAAAATGCAAAATTTTAACATTAAATCGAGTCACTATGCAACAATAAAATTTTCTCGTTGTTGAGAGAGAATCTATTGTTGGCTCGTGCGATTGTTTAATGCGAGTGCTATTTCAAGTTTTGCTTTGTTTGCAGAGATTGTTTAAAGTGATGTAAGTTTACACTATGATCTTTGTAGATTTAAGTACTCTTTAACTTTGATCAACAAAATATCACAGTTGGCCCCGATGACTTTCGATAAGAATTGATCGGTTTCCTTCGGAGGATTTGCATCTTTCCATTGTTAAAGCAAAATAAAAATTAATAAATCTGTTATTCCCCGCTATAGTTTATAAATTACATACGTATATATATTAATATCCCATATGAATCTTAATTAATTCAAATAATTCGAATTCATTCCTCTATTTTCGCAGTTGTTTTGTGTTACGGCAGTCAACAGAATAGTACAATTTTTATAAACTAATTCCTCTATCGAACATTAAAAATCGTCGAAAAGATTAAAATTATTATATATAATAATATTCTTTTCTAACAGGAATTAATCATTTTTGCATTAGAAATTTACAATTCAGATTAGAATAGGAATATTTCTCAATTAATCCTCTCATTTTCTTTTGCAGAATGGAGAATTTCAGAGAGTTGAAGAAGTTGCGCATCTCGGACAATGCAGAGTCCGAGCCTTATGACAAGCACCCTTATGACGCCTGGTCTTGGCCAGGCGTCATAAGGGTGCTTCCGAAAGATGCTCAGGAGAAGTGTCATACACCGGACGTCAAACGGGTGGTGGTCGTAACTCCGGACGACACCGCCTCGTCTCTCGTCCAATATCTGGAGGGGCGATATCCGGAGGTTCCGGAATGGACGGTGGAGACATCGTCGGGTGAGACCGGAGTGGACAGAAAGGAGCCCGAAGAGTCCGTCGAGCGTAAAAGGCCTTGGTGGAAAAGGTTGTTTTGCTGCTGGAAGACATAAATCTCTTCTCTGGCCAGGCCTTCTTGCGCAGATTTTGACTTTCCACCGAATGTAACATCGCCACTCGGAAGTGACCTTTCACCCGAATATGACACTCACCATGAATTGACCTTTCACCCGGCTACGACTTAATCGACTGGACTTGACTTTCCATCCCAATTTACGGACGGATACTTCGACACTATTCGAGATTCGGTTAAAGAGCATATAAAACAACGACAGTGACACCAAGCAGTGTTCTCGTGTTTAACGAAAGACTGTTTAAACGACTATAACTGGCCAAAACAATTTATATTCTACAGACATTTACACTGTATTTCATCCGGTGTTCTATGCTAAAAACTTTCACCGCAAAATAACGAATATGCTAACGCTAAATGGCATACCAGACGAATTTAAATAAAGCCAAAAGTACACGTACTCGGTTTGTGTACTCCGCAATTATAATTACTTCAACAATTAAATTTGTACATTAATTTTCATATTCAATAAAACTAATTAAATTTTATATTAAATGTTTACAGATTCGATATTTATTACATTTTTTGATGAATTTATAATTACTAATAATGTTTATAACAGTTATGACGGATGACGAAAACAGAAAAAATCTATCCGATTCATAACGAAAGAAAAATATTTAAATTTAATGAACCAAATATAATTTTAAACAGTTGGAAGTTTGTAGCAAAACAATGGCATGAAAGATAGAATCACATTAAATTGAGGTCCACGTGCACATTTTGAAACACGCGTTTTCAACATTAGTGGAAAAATCCTAAAAAAATAGAATTACGAATATTAAAATTTTTTGGTCAAATGTGTAAAATTTGATTTTTTTAACTCTTTGCTTTGTGAGCATTTGAAAAGGCCCTGTTTTTAGCAAGGCCATTATGGTGCGGCAGGGTAGTGAAGAACGAGGCCCGAGATATCCGGACGGCCCAACCCTGAAAAATTCTTTGGGCTTCTCGATTTAGTTCGAATTCGAACACAGATTTTCTAGAGCGGTGGGACCGCTAGGTCAGACGGCAGTGAATCATCAAGTTTGATTGCATTTGGTCCATTAGTTTTTTTCTGTACAGAGCTATAGAGATCTTCTGTTAAATAATATCTACTGTGTATATTTTAAAACCTAATTTAAAATGCTTGTAACATTTAAAAATTACATATACTTGTAATCAAATGTTTAGCGCCATATTAATTATTAAATAAATTTTTGAAATCGAAAACAAATTTAAATAATTCTACGTGCATATTAATAATTTAAAGAATAAATTTGGTACTAATTTAATAATAATATAAAAAGGCTTTTCTTTAAAATTAAAGTCTAGAGATTATTTTATCACCTGCTTTTATTTGAACACAAACAAATATGGCGGCGCTGGTAAGGATCGCTATACGTGATAAATCGCAATTGTATAAACTCTTGAAATTGAAGTATATTACTAGATTTCTTGCTAAAAATGTTAAATTATTTTTTCAGATGATATCGTTGCCATTTAGAAGTCTTATGGCTTAAATTAAGCTGTCAAGATACATTTATGTTAATTATAATACAGAAAATTTTGATACAGATTATTATGGATATAACCAGAAATTTTTGAGTGTGGGTCACCCACATCACTGATGGCTTGTGTAGCCTTAGAATAAGCAGGTAGGCTACTGTAAAAATGCAATTGCGTAAGATCATTAGCAACACATTATTGTGTACAGAGACAGTATCAGTATGGCAGCACCTTGCATGTCATATTTAAACCAGTGATACATGTAATGCGCTCAATAAAAAATTGAAAAGGATGAAGAAAAATAAATATTAAATTTTATTCTTCTTTACTTATTGACTGTTCATATAGCCTAGTATTTGAGTCTAATGTGCCTGTTTTCAGTTTCATTCAGTAGTCAATTACTACCGAATGAGTTTAGGAAGAGCACAAAGTATTTCAAAAGTAAATTTGGTAAAAATTAATTTTAAAATAGAGATGTGATTATGTACTCACTTGAATTTTGTAACTGGAGTAATTTTATTGGCAAGTATAGTATAATTAAAATTCTTATATTCACAGATTATTTTAAATGTTTTAAAATTACTGTAATCTCTCATAAGCTAATGAATTCCTCAAACAGCCTTCAGTAGGTTACAGGTAATCTCTATCTAGTCCAGCTGTTGAATGAAATATATTATTGTTTCATTAAATATTATTATTATTATGATGGTGTTGCAATTGTCTCGCTCAGCTGATACAATGATAAGTGTTATGCTGGACTAAAGTCAAGGCATAGCTACTCAAACAAGTGTGACGTTAAGTTTCCAAGTTATTGGTATATGTGTCAACATCTAGAAACTTCTTAACAATGTGACATGTTCGATATTGTAGCTTTCTGTAGTGTCATGTATATGTTATTATTATTTTTAAGCATGTTTTGCATCTATTTACATCGAATATTTTAATGGTTAATTTTAATTGTAAATGATTTCTTTTATACTATTCTTTTCCCTGATAAATAAAAGTGTTTTATTTTTTACTTTTTTAAGTCAGTATACAGTAAAATAATTTTTGGAGTTGAATACCAAAGACACAGGATGGCTTAAATACACTAAATACTTTTTCTTAAATAAAATACAGTATTCATATAAAAATTATTTATTACTTTTTGTTTATTACAAAAATTATTTATCACTTTTTGTTTATTACAATTTGTTTATTGAAAGAAATCACTTATTTTTGCTTTGTTTTACATAGTTGTCTTCTTTTTAATGCTGCTGAATTTGGGTTGCTTTTGATTGTCATGAAAGTTGAAAAATCTACTCCAGGTTACATTTCTAAACATGTGAGGCTATTTATAATGCATCAAATGCTTTTCTATTTACACTGTAATAAATAAAACTCTGGCATTAGTGTTGATAACAAAATAGCTCAATAGAAAGCCTACAGAAAATCACTAACAATTGTTATAATTGTCAGCAAATCTTACTTAACTCTATAAAATTTTTGGTTAATCAGTTGTTTGGGTAATTGGTGCTCTACAGTAATAAATTATTAATACAGAAATTATGTAATTAGCAAAACCCTTTATCCGTAGGTAACTCAGTTAAATTTGTTAAGATTTGTTAAATTGTAAACATAACATTGTGATTAGCAATAAAGTTTTGAAATTACTTAAAAAATAGTTATAAGTAATTGAAGCATGTATAGAAATATTTATGTATTGTCATTAATTCCAATTACATATGGCCTTCTTGGAGTTCTGAAGATCTTTATTCTCTTTATTCTGGTTTATATAGATCCAACACATGTGACACAACAACAATGACGTCAGCGCACCTCTCTGGACAAGAGTAAAACTGAAATTAAATTGGCAGTAGATAGTAATTAACAATTGTAATTTCAGAACAACATTGATGATATTTTCTATGTTGTACTTCTCTTCTGCATAACTTGTCTCTATTGAGAAAATAAGCAACTTGCGGCGCGTAATAGAAAATACGGCGGACAGCATGAAAGAGAGAATAAATAGATACACCAGAAGCATGAATTTATTTTCTGAATATTTGTTCATCCACTGGAATGTGGATGAACAAATTGGAACTGTTTACCCCTCATTCCTTCCCCTTCCCATCCGTCCACGTGGGATCCGCAAGGTATTCGTATGGTACTACAGTAGAGCGTCGATTATCCGAATCAATTGGGGACTGGGGTGGTTCGGATAACTGATATTTCGATTAACCGACTATGCAGGAAAAATAGAATAACGTATCCGATGTTGTAATTTTTCTCCGTTGCGTGTCGCTTCGCGTTGAATTTGACGTCGATGTTAAGCCTAATGTGAGATCCGAATAGCCCATGGGTCTAAATTAATAAAAATGTCGAAATTTAGTCATAAAATATTCTTTCGTTTGGTGAGAAAAATAACGTTTTCTAGCGTGGGAAAACAGCTAGGAAAGTCACTTCCTTCGACGGAAGTATGAGCATCCTCTGTTTTTCCCTTATCTGCTAAAAATCTCGCTTCGATGGGAACTGTTTACCCCTCATTCCTTCCCCTTCCCATCCGTCCACGTGGGAAAATCCAAATACGATGATTGGTCGAAAATGGGAAGATATAGCGGAAACTGGACCGGAATTCGAGTTCGTCAGGAGATCTCATAGTAGAGAGAAGTCTCCATATTTTCTCCCTAAGGCCATCGTCCTTAGTTAGGGAGTTAGTCAGAAAATCTCATAGAGGAGAGACGTCTTCCATATTTGCTCCACACCGCCCCGAGGAATTCATCAACAGACCCCCGAGCATTAAGACGAAGTACATACAAGCTCCTAAAAGCCAATGCCCTATGCTATGAGCAATACAGAATACAAAGGCTTATTACCATAGAGATAAATATACATCAAATACAGAAGAAGAAAGGAAAGAAAACGATCAGGTCGTATGTTTTAATATAAATTGTGAGCTCTCTCTCTTGACCTTGTATAGGTTAGGAATAATCGTTCTCTGGTTAGAGGTGTATATTTAACCCTTCGTTTATGTATTAAGTTTTATTTGTATTTTTACTTATCTTAAACTTTATTAAATCGTTATTCTGTTTAGACATGTCTCGTGTTGACTCTCTGAACCGAATCCGTAGATCACTTCACGCGTGTTAATCCGCGTGTAAAACAACTGATTAACTGGTGTGATAGGAATCCTGACGTGGGATAAAGACTTCGCCGTCTATATCCTCTTTTATATTAAAAGCCCTCCCGGTCAAAATCCTGATTAGGATCGGATCCAAGGATCCGAAACACAGAGACTATTCTCACGGAATAGGCCGAGTAAGTGGTACCTTAAAGCAGGTACCCCCGGCTACTCACACTAACTAAGACTATTGTATCGTTAAAAATTATTTTTTTTATTTTGTACAAACAAAATAAATATATTGAAAAATATAAAAACCATAAAAAATTATACTTCAGAAGTTAATTTAGTGTCAAAAACGTAAAATATTTGAGTAGCCCAAGATATAGCCAAAGATTGAAGTGCCACAGCACTGGCGAAAATTTAAATTTGCCGACTGGAATTCTTTCGGATAATTGACGTTTCGGATGATTCACTTTCGGATAATCGACGTGCTACTGTATTATAAAACAGTATCATCAAAATATACGTAGTGGCGTTGATCCACATTAGAAAATGCAAAATTTGAGAGCAAAATTTTCCCATTCTATTGGATCGTGAAGGCAAATGAAGACAAGTTGCCAAACCTTCGCTTCCATAAAATCGAATAATTTCGCAAAGAAGATCGATTATGCATCGGATACAGAACATTTTCTGATTCTCCATCTCAGTAAAGTTTTACCTTTCGTGTTTAAGGAAAATACGAACTTATCAGTAAACTCACTTTTGTCATAAAGTCCGGATTATTTTGCACTATTTTCTCATTCTATTTAAGTTCGTCATGCTAGCATTTGTCTTGTGCAAGAAATATTTGCTTGAATTATTGAGAATACGTGAAATATTCGAATGAATTTTACTGATGCATAACTTACATACTTAAGTACAGTAGAGCGTCGTTTATCAGAATCAATTGGAGACTTAGGTTGTTCGGATAACTTATTTTTCGGTTAACCGATTGTATACGAAAAAATACATTAGCCTATCTCAAGTTGAAATTTTTCTCTGTTGCATGTCGCTTCGCGTTGAATTTTCGTCATTGTTAAGCCTAATGTAAACTTTTTAAAATAATAATCGTGGTTATTGTATTGTTAAAAATTATTTCTTTAATTCTTACAAACAAAATAAATATATTGAAAAATATAAAAACAAAAAAGATTATACTTTAGAAGTTAATCTAGTATCAAAAACGTTCGATTTAGCATGACACACAGTCCTGAGAAAAACACCACAGAAAAGTGCCAATGCTGCCAGCTAAAAAACACACATCAACAAAAAAATATTGGAGTAGCCCAAGATATAGCCAAAGATTGCAGCGCCACAGCACTAGCGAAAATTTAAATTTGCCGACTGGAATTCTTTCGGATAATTGACGTTTCGGATGATTCACTTTCGGATAATCGACGTGCTACTGTATTATAAAACAGTATCATCAAAATATACGTAGTGGCGTTGATCCACATTAGAAAGTGCAAAATTTGAGAGCAAAATTTTCCCATTCTATTGGATCGTGAAGGCAAATGAGGACAAGTTGCCAAACCTTCGCTTCCATAAAATCGAATAATTTCGCAAAGAAGATCGATTATGCATCGGATACAGAACATTTTCTGATTCTCCATCTCAGTAAAGTTTTACCTTTCGTGTTTAAGGAAAATACGAACTTATCAGTAAACTCACTTTTGTCATAAAGTCCGGATGATTTTGCACTATTTTCTCATTCTATTTAAGTTCGTCATGCTAGCATTTGTCTTGTGCAAGAAATATTTGCTTGAATTATTGAGAATACGTGAAATATTCGAATGAATTTTACTGATGCATAACTTACATACTTAAGTACAGTAGAGCGTCGTTTATCAGAATCAATTGGAGACTTAGGTTGTTCGGATAACTTATTTTTCGGTTAACCGATTGTATACGAAAAAATACATTAGCCTATCTCAAGTTGAAATTTTTCTCTGTTGCATGTCGCTTCGCGTTGAATTTTCGTCATTGTTAAGCCTAATGTAAACTTTTTAAAATAATAATCGTGGTTATTGTATTGTTAAAAAT